>NC_090822.1:121996033-122298610 GCF_000390325.3 Nicotiana tomentosiformis
TCCTAGAACTGGTGTCACAAGTGCACGAACTTCTAGAACAATACAAATAAGGGTCTAAATAAAAGTAAAGTTGTCTGAAAGATAGTACACATCTAAGATAAAGTGGAAGGGGACTTCAGAGCTGCGAAGGCTGTGCAACTATACCTCAAGTCTCTTCTGGTAGCTGAATCCAAGCAAGTCTACAGTACGCCGATGGGACCAACTCGGGAATCCGCACAAGAAGTGCAGAGTGTAGTATGAGTGCAACCGACACCATGTACTTTGTAAGCGCCGCACCTAACCTCGACGAAGTAGTGACAAGGCTAAAGCATGTCGCATACATTAACATGTACGCAATAATAATAATAATAATAATAATAATAATAATAATAATAATAATAATAATAATAATAATAATAATAATAATAATAATAATAATAATAATAATAATAAGAAGAAGAAGAAGAAGAAGAAGAAGAAGAATAGAGGTAAGATAGGTAAGTCATATCAACAATCAAGTATTTCTTTTAGCATTCTGTTGCGGCGTGCAACACGTTCCCCAATATAATCCTTCAATTAAATTCTGTTGCGACGTGTAAACCGATCCTTCAATATAAACTTTAAATAAATTTCGTTGCGACATGCAACCCGATCTCACAATATAATATTTCAAATAAATTCTATTGCGGCGTGTAACCCGATCCCCCAATATAAATTATTAACACTTATACGTAAGACAACTTCAATAAATGACACAATTAATATGAAACTATTAGGCAAAAAGGTATACAAGAATTATAATTTATGTAGGAAACAAAGAGGGACAGGTAATAAATTAGTGTAGAATTAGGGAGGGAATAGGCAATTTAATATATGAAATGCTAATTGTCAAGTAGCAACTATGACACAAAAGTCAAATAAGCAGGTAGCAATTAAGACATGAAATCAAGGCATAATAGTAGGCAATGAAAATAAGAGAATCAATTAATATAACAATTAATTCATGAAATAAGCCAATTAATGAAATATGTAAAAAACAAACATGGAAACAAGCAATTTGACGGACGTATAGACACTCGTCACCTCGTCTATACGTCACTACGCATGAAATTCACATAACACATAGTTCAAGGGTTCTATTCCCTCAAGTCAAGGTTAACCACGACAGTTACCTTGCTTCGCAATTCAAGTGATCGCTCGACCACGGCTTTTCCTTTCGAATTAGTCTGTAAACCAATCAAACCTAGCAATTTATTTACCACCAATTCAATTTGAGCTTTAGAAATTATTCACAATTCGACAGAGACTTAATTTAAGTTATTTTCAGAAAATTCAACTAAAAGTCAATGTTAGGCCCACTTTTCGAAACCCGACAAATCAATACGAAATCTGAACACTCATTCCGTTACGAGGTCAACCATACCAAAATTACTTAAATTCGACCACAACCCGGCCTTCAAATCCTCAATTAAAATCTATGTAATTTTCTACCATTTTCAACCAAAAACACTAATTTGTTGATAAAAACAATAATAGATTCATGTAATTTAACCAAAATTGAGTTAGGAACTCTTACCCCCGATGTTTTCCGTGAAAACCTCCCGAAAATCGCCTACCCGAGCTCCAAATCGTCAAAAATGGAACTTAAGTTCTGTTGCCCAGATTTATTCTTCACGATCGCTGGAAATTCTTCGTAATCGCGAAGCACAAAAATTTTCAGAACATTTTTGCTCTATGCGATCGCGGCCATTTCCCCGCGATCGCGAAGCACAAACTTCTATTACTCTTACCAAATTCTTCTGAGACAGCATGTAGTGTATTGGTCATAACATTTTGTACAGAACTCCAAATGACAAATGGTTTAATTATCTGAAAACTAGACATCAAGGTCTCAACTATCATCATTTTTGGATCAGCTCCAAATTCTTTATAGATTGCAAGATATAAGCTTCCAAAGTCGGGTCACTAGAAACAGGAGTTTTCTCTACGTGATCGCGAAAGGCCTTCTGCGATTGCGATTCACTGGACAATTTTTTCCATTTTACTCATCGCGTCCAATTCCATGCGATCGCACTGCACACTGCTGTAGCCAAAAACGAGCAGCTAAAAATGTCCTATAAATGGTCTGAAACCACCCCGAAACCCATCCGAACCACTCAGAACCCCATGCAAATATACTAAGCAGTCATGTAATATAACGCGGACATACTCAAGATCTCAAATCACGTTAAACAACATCGATACTACGAATTGCACCTCGATTCAGACTTATGAGATTATGAAATTTTCAATTCTAAAACTCGCGTTGAAACATGTCAAATCAATCCAGAATAACCTCAAATTTTGCAGGTAAGTTCCAAATGACATAACAGAGCTATTCCAACTCTCAGAATCTCAATCCGAGTCCGATATTGACAAAGTCAAATCTATCGTCAAACTTTGGAAACCTTTAACCTTTAAGGGTGTGTTTGGGATAATGGAAAATGTTTTCCGTGGAAAATTGTAATGACCTAGCCGGTCGTTTTGAGTATTACAACCATGTTTCCCCATTTATTGCTCAAATTGTACTTTACAGTTATTGTGTGACTTGGTGGGGTAATTGGTTTGGGTCCGGTAAGGTTTTGGTATGAATTGGAACACTTAGTTTCAAGGTTTAAAGCTTAAGGTAAAATAGTGATCGAATATCGACTTATGTGTAAATGACCCCAAAATGGAGTTTTGATGATTCCAATAGCTCTTTATGGTAATTTTGTATTTAGGAGCGTGTCCGAAAAATTATTTGGAGTTCCGTAGTGGAAATAGGCTTGAAATGCTGAAAGTTGAATTTTTGGAAGTTTGATCGGGGGTTGACTTTTTTATATCGGGGTCGGAATCCGATTCTGGAAATTTGAATTGGTCTGTAATGTGAAATATGAGGTCAATCGGACGTGATTTGATGTATTTCGGCACAAGATATAGAATTTGAAGTTTCAAAGTTCAATGATTTCGAATTTAGGTGTGATTCGTCGTTTCGATGTTGTTATGCATGTTTTGAGGCCTCGAGTAGGTCTGTGTTATGCTATGGGACTTGTTTGTAGGTTCGGACGGGGTCCCGAGCGGCTCGGGTGAGTTTCAGATGAGGTCCTTATCATTTTCACTTCATGTTGCATTGCTGAAGGTTCTGGTTCTGGTATGACTGCACCTGCGGCTGGTTTGCGCAGGTGCGAGGGTCGCAGGAGCAGAAATTTTTGCTGGGAGCAGGGTTCCATAGAAGCGGAGATTTGCCTTGCATCCGCGAAGGTGCATATGCGGTGAGTGAGCGCAGAAGCGGATTGGAAGCGTAGAAGTGACAAGTGGGCGCGCACCTGCGAGTGCGCAGATACGGGTATTTTTCCGCAGGTGCGAAAGCAGACCTCCGGTGCTTCTTCGCAGAAGCATATTTTTGGTCAAAAATGTAACGCCGCAGTAGCGGCTAATGTGCCGCAGGTGCGAAAGTATTCATAAATAATTTAGATATAATAAACATGAAGCATAAACCTTAGAACCAAAAACCTTCCTAACCCATAAATTTGATAAACTACCGGACCCCCAAACTGTCAAACCCCTAAACTCAATAATTTCTAAACCCGCAAACTTCCAAACACATAAACCTCTAAACTCATAAATTTAAAACTAGTAAAATTTTGAACTTGTAAACCAAAATAATGAAAAAACCAGCACTGAAAATATTTTAAAAAAACATTTTGCCGGGGGGAGGGGGAAGGAGGCAGGTTGGGTGGGTGAATGGTGTAGAAAAACAAAAAACAAAAAACAGAAAATTGAAAATAAAAAAAATATTTTTTTTGCTGGGGGAAGGGGTGTGGGGGATGGGTGGTGCAGAAACATGAAAAAACAAAAACATAAAATTGAAAATACAAAAAAAAATATTTTTTGTGGCGGGGGAGCGGAGGGTGGGTGGTGCAGAAAACTAAAAATATAAAAAATTGAAAAATACAAAAAAAAAAAAAGGTAAAAAATATCGGGGAGGGGGGGGGTGTGACGGAAAAGTAAGACAATACCGAAATCTGAAAGTAAAAAAATCTTTTTGGAGAGGGGGCCGGGTAGGCGAGAAAAGGGGAGGGGGTTGGGGTTAGATGTGAGAGTAGGTGAGTTTTTGGAAAATATTTTCCTAACGTTTTCTACGGATGTCATTTTCCTCCAATTTTAGGAAAATGTGATATTTACGAAAACTTTTCCAAACTATTTTGTGCAACCAAACAGTGGCAAATGAGAAAATATTTTCCTAAAAATGTTTACCGTCATACCAAACACACCCTAAGTTTTAGTTTTCGTCAAATGGCGATAATTCGAGGTAGGGACTTCCGAATTTGATTCCGGGCATACGTCCAAATTTCAAATCACGATACAGACCTACCGAGACCATAATAATACTGATTCGGGTTCGTTTGCACGAAATATTGACCGAAGTCAACTTAAATGAGTTTTAAAGCACTATTTTACATTATGCCTTCAATTTTTCACATAAACGTTTTTCGAAAAACTACATGGACTATGCACGCAAGTCGAGAAATGTTGAATGGTGTTATTCGAGGTCTCGGAGCACAGAATTGAATGTGAAATTTAAAGATGACTTATTGGGTCATCACATTCTCCACCTACAAAATAAACGTTCGTCCTCGAACGAAATTAGAATTACCTGGGCTGGTGGAAAGGTGTGGATATCTACTCCGCATTTCTGACTCGGACTCCTAGATAGATGCTTCAAACAACTGACCTCTCTATTGTACTCGAACTGATGGATAACTTTTGGACCTCAACTGTCGGACCTGCCAGGCTAGAATAGCTACAGACTGTTCCTTATTAGTTAAATCTTTGTCCAGTTGGACTGAGATGAAATCTAACACATGGGACGGATTACCATGATATTTCCAGAGCATAGACACATGGAAACCCAGATGAACTGCCGATAAACTAGGTAGTAGTGCAAGCATGTAGGATACTTCGCCCACCCTTTCAAGAATTTCAATGGGTCAGATATACCTAGGGCACAACTTGCCCTTCTTTTCGAACCTCATTACACCCTTCATAGATAAAACCCGGAGCAATACTCTTTCTCCAGTCATGAATGCAATATCACAAACTTTACGATCGGCATAACGCTTTTGCCTAGACTGAGCTATACGAAGTCGATCCTGAATAATCTTGACCTTATCCAAGGCATACTGTACCAAATCGGTACCCAACAACCGAGCCTCTGCCGGTTCAAACCAGCCAACTAGCGAACGACATCGACTCTCGTATAATGCTTTATATGGAGCCATCTGAATGCTCGACTGGTAGCTGTTATTATAGGCAAACCCCGTAAGTGGCAAAAAATGATACCAAGAACCTCCGAAATCCATAACACAAGCGCGAAGCATATCCTCCAATATTTGAATAGTGCACTCGGATTGTCCGTCCATCTGAGGATGAAATGCTCTACTCAACTCAACCCGCGTGACTAACTCACATTGTTCAGCCCTCCAGAAGTGCGAGGTGAATTGCGTACCTCGATCAGAAATGATAGACACGGGCACACCGTGAAGGCGGAAAATCTCGCTGATGTAAATCTTCGCTAACCTCTCTAAGAATTAGGTAACTCCTACTGGAATGAAATGTGCTGACTTGGTCAACCTGTCCATAATGATCCATACTGCGTCGAAATTTCTCTGAGTCCGTGGGAGCCCAACAACAAAATCCATAGTGATACGCTCCCACTTCCACTCAGGAATTTCTAACTTCTGAAGCAAACCACCAGGTCTCTGATGCTCGTACTTGACTTGCTGACAATTTAGACACCGAGCTACATATGCAATTATAACCTTCTTCATTCTCCTCCACCAATAATGTTGTCGCAAATCTCAATACATTTTGGCGGCACTCGGATGAATAGAATACCGGGAACTGTGGGACTCCTTAAGAATTAATTCATGAAGCCCATCCACATTAGGCACAAAAATACGACCCTACATTCGCAGAACTCCATCTTCCCCCACACCAACCTGCTTGACACCACCGTGCCGCACCGGGTCCTTAAGGATAAGCAAATGAGGATCATAATACTAGCGCTCTCTGATGCGCTCATACAAGGAAGACCGAGCGACTATGCAAGCTAGAGCCCGACTGGATTCCGAAACATCTAACCTCAGGAACTGATTGGCCAAAGTCTGAACATCTGCAGCTAATGGCCTCTCGCCAACCGGAATATACGCAAGGTTGCCATACTCACAGTCTTTCTACTCAAAGCTTCGGCCACCACATTGGCCTTTCCGGCGTGATACAAAATGGTGATATCATAGTCTTCCAATAGCTCCAACCATCTTCTCTGCCTCAAAATGAGATATTTTTGTTTGAACAAATACTGTAGACTACGATGATCAGTGAATACCTCACACGAAACACCGTAAAGGTAGTGCCTCCAAATCTTCAGCGCATGAAAAATGTCTGCCAATTCTAAGTCATGAATAGGATAATTCTTCTCATGAACTTTCAACTGTCGCGACGCATATGCAATCACCCTACCATCTTGCATTAATACTGCACCAAGCCCAATGTGATATGTATCACAATACACCATATAAGATCCTGCATCTATGTGCAATACCAACACTGGCATCGTAGTCAAAGCAGTCTTCAGCTTTTGAAAGCTCAACTCACACTCATCTGGCCATCTGAATAGGACACCCTTCTGGGTCAATTTGGTCAATGGAGCTACTATGGATGAAAATCCTTCCACGAACCGGTGATAATAACCTGTTAAACCTAGAAAACTCCGGATCTTTGTAGATGAAGTAGGTCTAGGCCAATTCTAAACTGCTTCAATATTCTTAGGATATATTTTTATGCCTTCTGCCGATACAACATGCCCCAAAAAGGCAACTGAGTCTAACCAAAATTCGCATTTTGAAAATTTGGCATATAACTGATTATTCTTCAAAATCTGAAGAACAATCCGAAGATGCTGCTCATACTCCTCTCGACTGCTGGAGTAAATCAAGATATCATCAATAAATACAACTACAAAAGAATCCAAATAGGGCTTGAACACCTAGTTAATAAAATCCATAAATGTTTCTGGGGTATTTGTCATTCCAAATGACATCACTAGGAATTCATAATGCCCATACCGAGTCCGAAAAGCTATCTTAGGGACATTGGATGTCCTAATCTTCAACTAATGGTAACCGGACCTCAAATCGATCTTTGAAAACACCTTGGTACCCTGAAGTTGATCGAATAAGTCATCAATTCTTGGAAACGGATACTTGTTCTTGATAGGAGACTTGATCAACTGTCGATAATCTATACACATCCGCATTGAACCATCTTTCTTCTTTACAAATAACATTGGTGCACCCCAGGGCGAGACACTACACATCCGCATTGAACCATCTTTCTTCTTTACAAATAACATTGGTGCACCCCAGGGTGAGACGCTAGGTCTAATGAATCCTGGTCAAGTAAGTCTTGTAACTGCTCCTTCAATTCCTTTAGCTCAGGCAGGGCCATACGGTATGGTGGAATAGAAATGGACTGGGTGCCCGGAGCCAAATCAAATACAGAGGTCAATGTCTATGTTGGGTGGCATCCTCGACAAATCTGCAGGAAATATATCTGGAAACTCACGGACAATTGGGACCAAATACATAGAAGGAACATCCGTACTGGGATCGCGAATATAAACCAAATAAGCTAGACACCCCTTTCTCGACCATACGACGAGCTTTCACGTAAGAGAAAATTCTACTAGTAGAATGGTTATGAGTCCCTTTCCACTCTATTCGAGGTAACCCCGGTATGGATAAGGTCAACGTCTTGGCATGACAATTCAATATAGCATGATAAGGTGACAACTAGTCCATACCTAAGATAACATCAAAATCTACCATATCGAGAAGTAGAAGATCCACGCTAGTCTCAAAACTTCCCATAGTAACCACACACGAATGATAGGCATGACCTATAATGATAGAATCTCCCAGCGACGTGGACACGTGCATAAAAGCACTTAGAAGATCACGAGGCACAACCAAATATGAAGGAAAGTAGGAGGACACATAGGAATATGTAGATCCTGGATAAAATAGAAGTGAAGCATCTCTATGGCAAACTGGAACAATACCTGTGATCACGTCATCGGATGACTCGGCCTCAGGCCTAGCTGGAAAAGCATAAAATCGAGGTTGGACCCCACCACTCTGAACTATATCTCTGGGACAGGCCCTAGCTAGATGGCCTCCACCTATAATAGTCTGACCTTCACCTCTAATAGTCTGACCTCCACCTCTAGCTACCTGACCCCTGCCCCTAACTGGCTGTGCGGGCGGTGGACCAACCAGTGCCGGTATGATGGCACGAGAATCCTGATGAGATCTGTTGCTCGACAACCTAGGGCAATGCCTCATGATGTGACCAAGGTTCCCACACTTATAGCACCCATCCTGCTATCATGGCTGCTGATGCTGAAGCTGATCCGAACGCGCCGGATAACCGTTGTAGTGACTCTGGAGTGGTGGTGAATTGATAGGAGCTAAATGTGCACTAAATGTTGGTTGCCCAGAGTAAAGTATATAAGGACCATGAATCCCTGAAGCACTGTGAGATGCCTGAAGTGCTGAATAAAATGACCTGGGAGGATGACCCCTACCACCAGATGAAGCACCTTTGAAATTAGCAGAATGACGGGGCCTCTAATCTGACACTGGCCCTCTCTCCTGAGCATGAACTAACTCGATCCGCCTAGCAATATTTACGGCTATCTGGAAGGAAATATCACTCCTTGTCTCCTTGGCCATTTGAAGCTTAATAGTATAAGTGAGTCCATTAATGAATCTCCTCACTCTCTCATTTTCAGTAGGAAGCAATACGATGGCATGACGTGCTAAGTCCACAAATCGGGTCTTATATTGGGTAACAGTCATACTACCCTAGTGGAGACGCTCAAACTGCCTGCGGTAATCCTCTCTTATTGTAATAGGAACAATCTTCTCCAGAAATAATTGTGAGAACTACTCCCAGGTAAGTGTAGGCACATCCGTTGGTCTAGTAAATACATAATCTCTCCACCACATCTTGGTGGAACCAGTCATCAGAAACACAGCAAAGTCGACCCCGTTACTTTCAACTATTCCCATGTTCCGCAGAACTTCATAGCAGCGGTCAATATAATCACGTGGGTCCTCAGAAGGTGTACCACTGAAGTGAACTGGAAAGAGCTTAGAAAACTTGTCCAATATCAATAAGGCCTCAGAAGACATGGCGGGCCTATCATCGGCCAGTGCCGCAACAACCGACTGAACTACCCTAGCTGGCGGAATTACTAGAGCCTGATACTGGGGAGCTATCTGCTCCGGAGCGGGAGTAGTGGGAGTTTGTGCTCCTCCCCCAGCCTGCGAGACGGCTGATGCCACTGGAAATGTACCATTCTAGGTCACACCCTCCATTAGGCTCACCAAACATACTAGAGCATCCTGAAGTACTGGAGTAGCTATGAATCCTTCCGGGACCTGAACTGGTCTAACAGGAACAGTCTGAGCTAGAACCTCCTCTTCAAAATCCACCTGAAGCTCCACAACAGGTGTTGCTTCTCGAGCTCGAGGCTGGGCTCTGCCTCTGCCTCTACCTCTACATCGGCCTCTAGCGCGACCTCGGACTTTGCTCCTAGTCACTATTGTCACTGAGGGATTCAGCTCCTGCCCAACTGTAGGTGTAGTCCGTGTTCTGGCCATCTGCGAGAGAACAAGAATAGAAGAGTTCAATCATCAATGATAGAATAAAATCGCACGACACAGAAGAATATAAGTGAAATTGTTCCTAAACTCCATAGCCTCTAAGAGATAAGTACAGACGTCTCGGTACCGATCCTTCAGACGCTACTAAACTTTCTCGTGACTCGTGAGACCTAGATAACCTAGTGCTCTGATACTAACTTGTCACGATCCAAAATTTCCACCTTCGGGACCGTGACGTCATCTAATATTTCACTTGCTAGGCAAACCAACGTTAGAATAAATTTAACTATTTTTAACAATTTATTTTAATTAATAATAAAGAAACCAAACAACTGAAATAAAGTTTGAATTAAAGTGAACAAACAAAAATAATAACGATGTCGAAATACCATTCCAGAACTGGTGTCACAAGTTCACGAACTTCTAGAATAATACAAATAAGGGTCTGAATAAAAGGTTGTCTGAAAGATAGTATACATCTAAGATAAAGTGGAAGGGGACTTCAGAACTGCGAACGTTGTGCAGCTATACCTCAAGTCTCCCTAGTAGTTGAATCTGAGCAAGTCTACAGTAAGCCGCTGGAACCAACTCCGGTATCTGCACAAAAATTGCAGAGTGTAGTATGATTACAACCGACCCCATGTACTGTGTAAGTGTCGAACCAAAGCTCGGCGAAGTAGTGACGAGGCTAAGACAGATCGCTTACATTAACCTGTACGCAATAATAATAATAATAATAATAATAATAATAATAATAATAATAATAATAATAATAATAATAATAATAATAATAATAATAATAATAATAATAATAATAATAATAATAATAATAATAATAATAATAATAATAATAATAATAATAATAATAATAATAATAATAATAATAATAATAATAATAATAATAATAATAATAATAATAATAATAATAATAATAATAATAATAATAATAATAATAATAATAATAATAATAATAATAATAATAATAATAATAATAATAATAATAATAATAATAATAATAATAATAATAATAATAGGAATATAGGTAAGACACGTAAGTCATATCAACAATCAAGTATTTTTTTTATCATTCTATTGCGGCGGGCAACCCGTTCCCCAATATAATCCTTCAATTAAATTTTGTTGCGACGTGCAACTCGATCCTTCAATATAAACTTTAAATAAATTCCGTTGCGGCGTGCAACCCGATCCCAACAATATAATCTTTCAAATAAATTTCATTGCGACGTGCAACCCGATCCCACAATGTAAATTAACAACATTTATACTAAAGACAACTTCAATAAATGCCACAATTAATATGAAACTATTAGGCAACAAGGTATATAACAATTATAATTTAGGTAGAAAATAAATAGGGACAGGTAATAAATGAGTGAAGAATTAGGGAGGGGATAGACAATTTAATATATGAAATGCTAATTATCAAGTAGCTACTATGACACAAAAGTCAAATAAGCAGGTAGTAATTAAGGCATGAAATCAAGGCATAATAGTAGGCAATGAAAATAAGAGAATCAATTAATAAAGCAATTAATTCATAAAATAAGCCAATTAGTGAAATATGTAAAAAAACAAACATGGATCCAAGCAATTTGAGCAAGCAATTTGACGGCGTATAGACACTCGTCACCTCGTCTATACGTCGCTACACATGAAATTCACATAACACATAGTTCAAAGGTTTTATTCCCTCAAGTCAAGGTTAAGCACGACACTTACCTTGCTTCACAATTCAAGTGATCGCTCGACCACGGCTTTTTCTTTCGAATTAGTCTCTAAACCAATCTAACCTAGAAATTTATTTACCAACAATTCAATTTGAGCTTTAGAAATTATTCACAATTCGACAGAGACTTAATTTAAGTCATTTTCGAAAAAGTCAACCAAAAGTCAATGTCAGGCCCACTTTTCAGAACTCGACAAAACTTTACGGAATCTGAACACCCATTCCATTACGAGTTCAACCATACAAAAATTACTCAAATTCGACCACAACTTGACCTTCAAATTCTCAATTAAAATCTATGAAATTTTCTACCATTTTCAACCCAAAACACTAATTTGTTGATAAAAACAACAATAGATTCGTGTAATTTAACCAAAATTGAGATAAGAACTCTTACCCCGATATTTTCCTTGAAAATCGCCTCTCCCCGAGCTCCAAACCATCAAAAATGGAAGTCTCATTTTGAGAACTTAAGTTCTGCTGCCAAGGTATTTACCCTTCGCGATCAGGAAAAATTCTTCGCTATCGCGAAGCATAAAAATTTCCAGAACATTTTTACTCTATGCGATCGCGGCCATTTCCCCGCGATCGTGAAGCACAAACTTCTATTACTCTTCCCAAATTCTTCTCAGATAGCATTTAGTTTATTGCTCATAACTTCTTATACAAAACTCCAAATGACAAATGGTTTAATGTTTTGAAAACTAGACATCAAGGGATACAACTTTCATTTTTGGATCATCTCCAAATTATTTATAAATTGCAAAATATGAGCTTCCAAAGACGGGTCAGTGACAATAGGATTTTTCTCTACACGATCGCGAAAGGCCTTCTGCGATCACGATTCACGAGCCAATTTTTCCCATTTTATTCATCGCGATAGCGCCAATTCCACACGATCGCACTTCACACTGCTGTAGATAGAAACCAGCAGCTAAAAATGGCCTTTGAAATGATCTGAACCCACCCCGAAACTCACTCGAGCCACTCGGAACCCCGTCCAAATATACCAGGCAGTCCTATCACATAAAGCGGCCCTACTTGAGTCTCAAATCACGTCAAGAAATGTCGATACTACGAATTGCACCTCGATTCGGACTTATGAGTTTATGAAATTTTCAATTCTATAATTCGCGTTGAAACATGTCAAATCAATCCGGAATAACCTCAAATTTTGCAGGTAAGTTCCAAATGACATAACGGAGCTATTCCAACTCTCGAAATCTCAATCCGAGTCTGATATCGACAAAGTCAAATCTACGGTTAAACTATGAAAATCTTTGACCTTTAAGTTTCTAATTTTCGTCAAATGACAATAATTTGAGCTAGCGACTTGCGAATTTGATTTCGGGCATGCGCCCAAGTCCCAAATTACGATATGGACCCACTAGGACCTTCAAAATACTTATCCGAGTTTGTTTGCTCGAAACATTGACCGAAGTCAACTTAAATGAGTTTTAAAGCACTATTTCACATTTTTATCAATTGTTTACATAAAAGTTTTCCGAAAAAATATATGGATTGCGCACGCAAGTCGAGGAATGTTGAATGGAGCTATTCGAGGTCTTGGAGCACAAAATTAAATGTTAAATTTAAAGATGACTTATCGGGTAATCACAGTGCAACCCGGTCCATAGACACAAATCAATAAATAAAATCAATTCAACAACTCGAATCACAAGAATCTCTAACGAATATGAAAGCAGAACCATAAAGGAAATCTCGTACCACATCAAGAATTGATATAATTAATACTAAGCGGCAAGACAAGTCAAATAAATGACAACTAAAGAGTACAAGTAAGTCAATTAAGGCAAGTAGCACTTAATCATGGAAGCATGGGAGAAACTAATATTTAGTACGAGAATAATAAATCACAAGTAGCAAATTAAAGCATAGGAAGCAATTAAAGCATGTAGGAGTTTAGACATGGAATAAAATAGTTAATGAAATACGGGAAAACATGGAAACAAGTATTTTGATGGAGTATATACACTCGCCACCTCGTATATACGCCGCTGCACATGAATTTTACATAGTACATAGCTCAAGGGTTCCTAATTCCCTCAAACCAAGGTTAGACCCAATACTTACCTCGCTCTGCATGCAAATCAAAGCTCTACCGGAATCTTTCCTCTAAAATCTGCCTCCAAACCAATCGAATCTAAAAAAAATCGACTGAATAACATCAAATAATTCTAGGGAAATCAATTACAATACATAAAGTTAAGATATTTATATTTTTTTCCAAAAGTCAACCCCAGGCTCGCTTGGTCAAAATTTGATATTCAGACCAAAATCCATTTATCCATTCACTCCCGAGGCCGATTATGTAATTATTTCAAAATCCGACCTCAATTTGAGGTGTAAATCCCAAATTTACAAAAACACAAAAACCAATTCTTCCCAAATACCTAATTTTCTACCATGAAGAAACATAGATTAAGGCTAGAAATTAGTGGGTGATGATGGAAACGGAAGAAATTCAATTAAAGTACACTAACCTATGAAGGGGTGATGAAAGTTCTTCTCCAAATCGCCTCTAGGCCGAGCTCTAAAAAAAAGATGGTGAAAAATAGGTGAAATCTCATCTGTGGGATATTTTAAATCACTGGCGTCGGGTCTTGTTCGCGTTTGCGAAGGACCTGCCACGTTCGCATAGCACTGTGGCCCAAATGGCCTTCGCGTTCGCGATGGCTCTTTCCCCTGGTCATCGCGTTCGCAACTCAATGATCGCATTCGCTAAGAACACAAGACTAGCTCCCTCGGAATCCCACTGTGCTTTGCGTTCGTGGAGGAACACTCATGTCCGCAAAGGGCAAGCCCCCCTCCACTTCACGATCGTGACCAGAACCTCGCGCTCGCGAAGAACAACTCCTCCCCAATCCAAAACTACTCTTCACGGTCGCAAAGAAGCATGCACCAGAAACCAGCAAAAGCTAAATCAACATTTTTTTCCTAAGTTCAAAAACATCTACAACCTATCTGAAACTCACCCAAACCCTCGGGGATCCAAACCAAACATGCACACAAGTATAAAAACATCATACGAACTCGTTCGCGTGATTAAAATACCAAAATAACACCTAGAACTACGAATCAGACACCAAAACGAATGAAATTTTTAACGAAACTTAAGAACATGCAATTTCTCAACCGGACATTCGAATCACGCCAAATCAACTCCATTTTGCACCAAATTTTGCAGACAAGTCACAGATATTGTAATGAACTGATACCAAGTTTCGGAACCGAAATCCGAATCTGTCATGACCTAAAATCTCACTTGTCGTGATGGCGCCTATCTCAATACTAGGCAAGCCAAAAATCTCAATGAACCACAATTTCTCTTAAGTTTGAAAATATAATATTTCAATAAAATCCATAAATCCTACAATTACTGATACAACCACTCCCAAAACCTGGTGTCACTGAGTACATGAGCATCTAATATGAATACAAGTCTGGAAAATATAGTCTATAATAGTCTGAGACTAAATACAGTGAACAAAGAGATAGAGAAGGAGAGACAAGGTCTGCGGAACACGGCAGCTACCTCAAAATCTCCTGAAAATTAACTGCGCGAAAGGATCAACACCCGTTATATCCGGGAACACCTGGATCTGCACACCAAGTGCAGGGTGTAGTATGAGTACAACCAACTCAGCAAGTAACAATAACAAATAAGAAACTGAAGATAGTAACGAGCTACACAGTTATGGTTCATTTCCAGTAATTCCAGCAAAAGAATAGACATGCTATCAAATCTGGCAGTTTAATGTCAAATTAATTTTTATACAGTTTCTGTTCATGTAATCCGTATATCAACAATCTTTCAGAGATTTCACAACAATGACAGATAGCAACTAAGTGCAACAACAAATGAAAATCAAGTACAGCCTCTTAGGACAACAATCACTCACTGGGCTCCCAGCCCTCATCACTCCCTGGGCTCCCAGCCCTCATCACTCACTCTCAATGGGTACCAGTGCTCACTGGGGTGTACAGACTCATGAGGGGCTCCTACAGCCCAAGCGCTATAAGCACGGACAACTCACGTGCCCACGTATCGGAACCCGACAAAAGTTACAGAATATGAACACTTATCCAACCACGAGTCCAACCATACAAATTTCACAAAAATCCGACACCAACTCGACCCTCAAATCTTCAATTAAAGTTTATGAAGATTTCTACCATTTTCAACCCAATCCTTACCCATTTGAACTTAACAATATTTCCACAACCTTATTGGTATGTATATATGATACTCTACACCCAAGAATCATATTAATCGCCCATATTTACTCCAAATCCGAAATTGAAGAATTAGGGAAAGAAATTCTTACCTCTTTGAAGCCCTAGCAAGATCCTTGTGAAATCTTCAAACCTTGAACAAGAATTGATGGATAAATCACTAAGTCTTCACTTTCTCTCTCTAAAATGCTCTCACCTCTCCCTAAAATATCAGATTTTTGGCTCAAAAATGAGCTTCAAGGGCTATAAATCAAAGTTGGGTCGGGTCAAAATTAGAAAAAATGGAAGCTCCGACGCAGTTATGCGGTCGCATAATAGGTATGCAGTCTGCATACCGGCCGCATAATTTGGCCTCCAAAGCTGGACGTTACTGACCTGTTCTGCGGTCATTATACGGTCCGCATACTTGTTATGCGGTCGCATAATGCACCGCAAAATAGGTCTGCGGTCGCATAGTGCGCCGCAGATTTTCCTCAAATCTTGCCCTCCTCCTGTTCCACTTTGCGACCATTATGCGGTCCGTAGAGTGATTCTGCGATCGCATAGTGGTCGCAGAAATGACCATTTTCCGATAAAATTTTCCTTTACACTTTGGTGCATTGTTCAACCCAAAAAGTCCGAGTCGCGGCGAGCAAGCTCGCCGTGAGAAATTTCTATAATCTTTGTACTAATTGATCTAACTCGACACCTTAAAAAATTAATTTCCTTAGCAAAATTTCTCCGAGTCACTACATATACGTCAACATCCGGTCAACCTTTTCAACTAAATTTCCAACATGAAAATCCATTCTTCTAAGATAATACCTCATAAAATTCATCCTTAAAAATTAAAACCGACAATTCACACAAGTCATAATACCTTGTAGGAAGTTATTCAAGACTTTAAATTGTTGAAAGGAGCGTGAATGCTCAAAATGACCGGTCGGGTCGTTACAATCTCCCCCACTTAAACATATGTTCGTCCTCGAACGTGCCAAGAGTTGTTCCTAGGCCTTTAAATCACTATTCCATCTTACCACGCATGTGCCCGGGGTGATCCCACGTCACCCTATTCCACATAGGCTTGACAACACAATACAACTAAAAATCCTTAATTTAACCTTAGCCCAAAAACCTTTGAATTCAATTCCCAACCTTCAGAATTTTTTTTCACGACACGAATCTTACATTTACACACTGTTTTGAATGAGCTACATCGAGCTATAACTATAATCGCGGATATAATCACCCAGCATATTACACAACTCGCCCGCTCGTAGCACCATTCCTGATCTCAGTAACTACTCCAAAGTAACCCGGTAATAGTATTAAACCCCATATCAAACAAAACCTTGTTCTAAAACTTCCGCACAATGCTGATAATGAAAGAAACCCGCAGAAATCTCAAGACCCCTTATCAGATCAACAAGTAGTGGAGCTCTCTCGCCCCAACCAGAACCATAATCACTTTCTAAGTCAAATTTCAATATTATCCTCCCGAAAATATCGTTTCAAACCTGATAGTACTCATTCTAGGTATAATGACCTTATATTATTAAACGCAACTATCCAACAAACATGCCACATAAATATAACTTAAGCCACAACTGTGCAATCTGTGTACCCAAATAT
This sequence comes from Nicotiana tomentosiformis, assembly GCF_000390325.3. Taxonomy (NCBI): domain Eukaryota; kingdom Viridiplantae; phylum Streptophyta; class Magnoliopsida; order Solanales; family Solanaceae; genus Nicotiana; species Nicotiana tomentosiformis. The sequence continues at coordinate 122,013,377 of NC_090822.1, forward strand.
GGGAGCTGTCTCAAAGAAGAGAACTGTATTGCAAGTTCAACAAGCACCACCACAACCACAATGTTACAACCAACTCCTCAAATTTCGTGAAGAGGATAACCATAGGCACATGTGCACAATTATAGAAGAAGGTAATTAATGAATCAGATAAATTGTTATAGAAATAGAATTCTCACATACGGCACGGACAACTCACGTGCCACTAATATGAATCGCCCGGCATGGTCACAGGCCTCCAGTCCCAGCATATCATACATGAGCAATTAAACAAGTACACTTGTATGTGATAATGAAATAAGATTCTCATGTTCCTGGACTGGTATAAATACACGTCATAGTGTAAGCATGTGCAAAGTCTGCTATCACACTTCAAATCGGTAATTTAACGCAAAAATACTAACTACCCCATTTATTCAGGGGAATTAGCCTCTTTGTAACCTCAAATGTAGCCCAGATAGTTCTCAACAAAGGTACAAACATGAGAAACGTTATAGCTTTACGCTTAACAGTCAACTCTAGGCATATCATAGCCTAAGCATTCTTTCGAGTATGAATACTTGCCCTGATGCTTGTACATTATCTCAAACCTCACATATATACACACTTATAGCGCGCAGCTATCACAAATAATTAACGCAACTAGTGCCTCCACTGAGTTAAAATAAAATATTCACCTCAAACAGGCCGCAACCCGAAACAATATACTTCTGAGAACTCCCAGCATCCAAATTTCTCAAACACATGAATCACCGTAACTGATCCCTACTCCAGCACTAGAATGACTAACACACCTTTAATTCACGATCTTCCAATAAAGAATACTTTCATAATTCTTCCGTGCCATATAGGAATAATTTGAATATCCGCAGTCTATCAACCATGTGAGTACCGCAATACTAATTATACATCCATAAGTCAAAATACAATGCGCCTTCTGAAATCCGCACACTTCTCATACAACACCAAGTAGTAATAGTATTCATCTAGTTATTTGGAACCGCCCAGGTTGTCCAACATTCGTTACCTTCTCTTCAAGACTGAACTTTCACTTTGTACATGTAAATCCTAATCCCGCACAACACACCACATCTATTATGCCATCATGTGGCAAGCACAAAAACCCCATTATCAACTCTGAGTCACCAGCAAATTACATACTTAGTTAGTTAGAAACATTCCTCTTGCTTCCTTCTAGGAGGGAATCATAATACACAATACATTTCCCACACCAATAGAAAATATCTGGTTCAAACCATGGTAGAAACAATCAAGAACACTTTGAAATATATTTGCACATAACTAAGCTATTAGGACCGAATTCCTCTAACTCCACCAAGACACACAGGTTTCCAAATCCGAGAGTATTGCCACCAAACACCCGTAAAGTCCCACCTCATCTTAAGAACCAAAAGAACCGATCATACTATTACTATACTGATCCATCATGTTACCCATTTGTCATGTTTTCTCCGAGTTTCTTCTGAATTACCCTCAAGTTGACATTTCTCCTTGTCAGAACACTTCTATCCTTACCCAAAGCTCCCTACAAGACATCCTAACATAGAACCACTTCGCCCTAAGGCCCATAAGCCATTGTATTCTTCTTAAGCACTTCCATAAATACCCCAACTGTAACACTTACTCTGAAAATACCTTATACGAATTTAAATTTGTTCCTGTTTAATTTCTTATACTGAAATGTAGAATCCTTAGTCAAACAGAATTATCGCACGTCTTGATATACCATCCAAAGTAAGTAATCGATTCTAGTGATATACAAGTTCGAAAAAATAATTCAATTTCCACATATACGTTTTGAATCCATTAGAACCCTCTCGAGAGTCATCCACTCTGCTCAAATCTAATTTACTCCACCCCAAACGGGCCGAAACACATGTGCTCCTTTAGCACAATCAACACTCAAATAAGTAACCCTGGCTTAACACGACCAATCAAATTCATACTTCGTGTGCACTACATCCCTTTAAAATAACAACTTGATCATTCCATAATTTTCATATTTTCATAAAGTGCAACGTAACCCATATCCAGGAATTTACTTACCCGAGTCATCCTCGATCTCCATCTCTGCAAGTCATATTTGATCCATAAGTATGTCTTCAACCCAAACTAAAATTCAACACATAACCATGGATTCACATTGTCAATAGCAGGCTCCCCCACTTAGCTTTAAGCTGCAATTATATAAAATTAGAACCCCTAAGGATTTCTTCTTCTCAATTACCAAGATCTCGCACCGTTAATCCGCTAAATTTCTCGAAGTCTTTTGTTAAGCTTTTCATGAACATTCTGAATTGCCAGCCACAGTCACACACTCGACCTCTTACCGAGTAACAAGTAATATTCCTCGTAGAAGCTTCATCAACACCACGCCACCTCTAACTACTCACAAGAGATAACCCACCTATGGAATTCCTTACCGACATCTCTCAATGTCACTGCACTGGGTGCAACGACCACGCAATCAGTAAATTCTCCTGAGCTCATGCTCGCCCACCATTTGTATAAGTCTGCACTTTTCCTTTTGACATCAACAGAAAGTTCAACAATACCTTCTGAACTCAAGTCATATTGCGCCTGAAACAATAATCAGATCTTCGCATCTCTCTTCATTTCAAAACAAACTCCTTCCTACCATATTCAATCTTTCTTCGTACAATAACCATCACTCCAAATAAAATATGTAGGCCAAATCACATTCTATCACGATTCCAAACCGTTCTACACTTCCTCAAGACACGCGACTACCCTACCACAGAATCCATAAGCTAATCTGCCGCTCTTACTTCGGTTAAACCATCTCCTTTAAGCAACTTCTCAACATCTACTTCTCCTACTTGACCTGCTAGTACTTCAGTCACCGCGAAACACTTCCCATCATGTCTTCCCTCACACTTTGTTGCTCAACTGTTGCATCAAATCAAAATGCATCTCTGTCGCACCTGAACCAATAAAATATTACCGACTCTAAGCCTCTTCGATGATCATCTTTCTCGAGCCATCAACATTAAAAATACCCATTCGCAACCACAATTACTACAAAATCATTTACTCTTCTTGAGTCCAAACTCATTGACAAGACGTAAGAATTTCATTTGCCCCATAATTTAACAACGTGAAAGATCTTACAAAACATTCACACTCGAAATTGTACGTCACATCAAAACGAAAAACAAAGCACCCAATGTCATTCCTTTACATTTCAAGGAACAGTTTTGGTCGCATTCAAATCATCTTAACACATCCCGTAGTTACATCATACACATCACAAGGCCGTTCCACCGCTCATCGAGCCACAAATTCCACTCGTAGGGACATTACCGGACATATGAGCCAAATGTACAGGTTACAACTGAAGCTACCGAGCCTAAGATGTGGTCTAAACCTTGCCTTAAGTCCTCCAGACTGGCCCATCACCAAAACACAAGATACATATCTTGAACCTCGTTCATAGAATCACAAGCCGACGATGCACAACTGATACCGAGCGCTCATATGCGCATACGAAATGCGTGGAAGAAATTCAAAGAGTTATGTTTCAAGCTGAATCAATTCAGCTAGATAGAATACAAGAAAGTAAAATTTTCCTAAGGGTTCGGTAGCCTCTCAAAGATAAGTACAGACGTCTCCGTACCGATCCGCAAGACTCTACTAAACCTGCTCATGAGACCTATGTAACCTAGGCTCTGATACCAACTTGTCACGACCCAAAATCTCAATTGTCGTGATGGCACCTATCTCAATACTAGGCAAGCCAAAAAACTCAATAAACCACAATTTATCTTAAGTTTGGAAATATAATATTTCAATAAAATCCATAAATCCTACAATTACTAATACAACCACTCCCAAAACCTGGTGTCACTGAGTACATGAGCATCTAATAGGAATATAAGTCTGAAAAATATAGTCTATAATAATCTGAGACTAAATACAGTGAACAAAGAGATAGAGAAGGAGAGACAAGATCTGCGAAATACGACAGCTACCTCACAATCTCCTAAAAATCTACCGCGCGAAAGGATCAACACCCGCTATGTCCGGGAAAATCTGAATCTGCACACGAAGTGCAGGGTGTAGTATGAGTACAACCAACTCAGGAAGTAACAATAACAAATAAGGTACTGAATATAGTAATGAGCTATACAGTTATGGTTCATTTCCAGTAATTCCAGCAAAAATATAGACATGCTATCAAATCTGGCAGTTTAATGTCAAATCAATTTTTATACAGTTCCCGTTCATGTAATCCGTATATCAATAATCTTTCAGAGATTTCACAACAATGATAGATAGCAACTAAGTGCAAAAACAAATGGAAATCAAGTACAGCCTCTTAGGACAACAATCACTCACTAGGCTCCTAGCCCTCATCACTCCCTGGGCTCCAAGCCCTCATCACTCACTCTCAATGGGTACCCGCGCTCACTGGGGGTGTACAGACTCATGAGGGGCTCCTACAGCCCAAGCGCGATAAGCACGGACAACTCACGTGCTGCACGGACAACTCACATGCCATAATATAAATATCTGGATCCGCACGGCCAACTCACGTGCAATAATAATATAAGGATCTGCACGGTCAACTCACGTGTTGCACGGCCAACTCATGTGCAATAATAAGCTAATAAGGCCTGCTGCAGGCGGGCATCCCCGATCCATAAAATATCCTCACAATCAGGCCATCGGCCTCCCTCAGTCATAAATCTCTCCAGTCTCTCGGGCTCTCAATAATCATAAATTCAGTCCAAACAACAATGATATGATATATCAATAATAATAACAGAGACTGAGATAAAATGTGCAAGTAAAAATTGAGACTGAGTAAATATAGCTTTTGGCAGGCAATTCAACAAGTACACGACCTCTGTGGGTCCCAACAATACTATCACATAGCCTAAGCATGATTTCTAACATGATTTACAGTCAAATTTTATCAACACATAGAGGGCATATAGCTAACAATAAATTATTCAACTTTACAATTTTTCGGGACAGACCAAGTCACAATCCCCTCGGTGCACACCCACACGCTCGTCACCTAGCATGTGCGTCACCTCCAAAATAATCACATGATACCAAAATCCGGGGTTTAATACCCTTAGGACCAGATTTAAAATTGTTACTTACCTCAACCCGTGTAATTATTTATTCCGTTATGCCCTTGCCACTAGAATTGGTCTCCGAAAACCTCGTATCTAGCCACAATTAATTCGAAACAGTTAATACAAATTATTGTAATTAATTCTATAAGGAAATACTAATATTTCCAATAAAATCCGAAATTAACTCAAAAATCGCCCGTGGGACCCACATATCGGAACCCGACAAAAATTACAGAATATGAACGCTTATCCAACCACGAGTCCAACCATATAAATTTCACCAAAATCCGACACCAACTCGACCCTCAAATCTTCAATTAAAGTCTATGAAGATTTCTACCATTTTCAACTCAATCCTTACCCATTTGAACTTAACAATCTTTCCACAACCTTATTGGTATGTATATATGATACTCTACACCCAAGAATCATACTATTAATCACCTATCTTTACTCCAAATCCGAAATTGAAGAATTAGGGAAAGAAATTCTTACCTCTTTGAAGCCCTAGCAAGATCCTTGTGAAATCATCAAACCTTGAACAAGAATTGATGGATAAATCACTAAGTCTTCACTTTCTCTCTCTAAAATGCTCTCACCTCTCTCTAAAATATCAGATTTTTGGCTCAAAAATGAGCTTCAAGGGCTATAAATCGAAGTTGGATCGGGTCAAAAATTAGAAAAAAATAGAAGCTCCGGCGCAGTTATGCGATCGCATAACAGGTATGCGGTCCGCATACCGGCCGCATAATTTGGCCTCCAAAGTTGTGCGTTACTGACCTATTCTGCGGTCATTATGCGGTCTGCATACTTGTTCTGCGGTCGCATAATGCACCGCAAAATAGGTCTGCGGTCGCATAGTGCGCCGCAGATTTTCCTCAAATCTTGCCCTCCTCATGTTCCACTTTGCGATCATTATGCGGTCCGTAGAGTGATTCTGCGACCGCATAGTCGCAGAAATGACCATTTTCCGATAAAATTTTCCTTTACACTTTGGTGCATTATTCAACCCAAAAGCATAGCATAGTGATAAATGAGGTTCAAAACCTTTGTAAGGTCATTAATTGTTCAATTCTCACCGGATACAATCTCTTTTATTTTGAACCCCTTAACGTTAATCCTGCCTCCGCCACTGTGTGCAGTAGTAAACTAGATACAGCATAGTAGCGGCCAGCATCCGGGAGAAACAAAGGGACAACAATCAGTGACAGATCCAGCGTTGACTAGTTCGGCAAAACCCAATACATTTGTGGTCGAACACAAATTCACAAGTTCACATGTGCGAAAAGTAAGCATGGATACTGTTAAAATATATCATTCAAGCTCACCCTGTCAATTTAAAATCCAAAATGTCTAAATTTTAAACTTACCATAGAGTAACATCAAATCTTTAAAACTCCTTCATGCAGTCAGATATAAAAGACTAAGATTTGTTCCTTTACCATATTTTGTCTAAGTTACCACACCCTCGAACTAGAGGCATAACTACATATAGTAAAGGAATTCAGTTGAATCTCTTAGGAAATTACTGTGCAAATAAGGTAAAATAATAGGGAAGCTTTTTGTGTTGTAATAAAGATGGTTCAATAATTGTTTTAATTATTAGTATGTAGATTTGAATCTAAGGTACCTCCCATCTTTTGAAATTTATGGCTCTAACACTGCTTTATCGACTAATGTCAATCTCCCATAAATGATATATATATTTTGAGACTTATAAAAGGATTCCTTGGATAAAGGATCTGACAAAAAGAAAAGAAATAATATCAAACATGTACTTTTAACATAACAGCTACTTCCAAAGATCTTGAGATTCCTAAACTAATAATTATATACTAAGTACAAAGGATTGCATACTAGAATAAAATAAAGGAAGTAGCATATATTAATTAAAGGGCATGCATCAATATTCTTTTTATATTAAGCATAGAGAGTTTTAGTTGAGGCACGTTTGTTTTTTCTTTTTTCAGTTGAGGCACGTTTTGAATATAGCAAATACATTACAATCCTCCTCCCCTACGGGACATCCGATAATACTGGAACGAATATTAAAATCCTCAGGCATCTTTTGATATGTGAAAAAAAACAAGAAAAAAGTTTTTTTGTGTACTTTCATCTCATAACTTGTGTGGTTGCGGGAGGTTATATGAGTTTTTGTAGTGAATTATGCTCATTACGTGCATTCTTATGTGTAGTAGCAAATTGAACGAAAGGTGAGCAAAAGAAGTTGATTCGGACCAAAAGACAAATGAAGAACTTTGCTCGTTCACTCTCGTGTGAAGAGTGAACGAGCTAGCTGAGGAAAGCTTGAAAACAAAAACAACGAACTAAGCTAAAAAGGCATGGAAGTGCACAAGAGATTTGGTAGGAAAAGAAAAGGAGAAATACTACGCTCGTTCACTCTCGCGTGCGTACAAAAAGTAAACGAGCTAACCTGAAAAGTCTGTTCCAAAGTTAGCTTATATTATTTCTCCCCATGCTAAGCCTATCTCATATAAATAGTCTTTAAACTCACTTTTGAATGGGAGAAATTCGACCTAAGGAGGAAAGAACATCCAAGGAGCAAGGCTGAGAATTCTTCTACGAGTTTTTCACTTTCTTCTTCATATTTTCATGTAACAACTCGACATGTTGTTTTGAGCTCTAGCGCATCAATCAGTAGTTTGAGGCCTTAAATAGCTTCACTTCAGGTATTATGACTTGTACGTGCGGTCGGAATTGAATTTTGGAAAGTTCGGAGTTGATTGGGAAAGAAAATTCTAATTTCAGAAGTTTTAAATTGGAAGAATTGACTAAGGTTTGTGTCACGACCCAAAATCTCACCACCTACGTCGTGATAACACTTAGTCTTTAAGACTAAGTAAGCCGATTTAAAGAATTATATTTTGAAGCCTTTTTTATTATTAAATAAGTAATCAAAACTAAAAGCGGAATAAAAAAAATATACAACCTCCCAAGACTGGTAGTACTGAGTCACGAACTCTAACTGAATATGTGAAATGATCACGAGGACCGAATATACAATACCGTTTGATTAGAAATTAACAGTACAATGAAATGAAAAGACTCCAAGGGACTGCGATGACCAAGCAGCTCTACCTTGAATCCTTACGATTCCGCTTTAACTCTGCTCAAGTCCTATATCTCCAACACCTGGCTCTGCACAAAAATGTGCAGAAGTGTAATATGAGTACACCACGGTCGATACCCACTAAGTATCAAGACTAACCTCAGTGGAGTAGAGACAAGGTACAGTCAAGACACTCACTAGTCTAATAACCTGTGCAATATAATATACAAAATAATAGGAAACAAATAACAATAAGGGTAAAATAAAACAACTAGTGATATGCACATCAAGACAACAAGAACCCCATTAATAAATACAATTATACCCAATTAAATCAAGTCCTTCAAATAAATGTCTTTCACATATAATTCTTCCAAATAACTCTCTTTTTCAAATATAATTTTCTCAAATAATTATATATCAAATATAATTCTTTCATATAATACTTTCTAAATAAGAATCCTTCCAAATAAATATTTTGAATATAATTCTTTCAATTAAAAAGTCACCATGTGACACCTCATTTCATAATTATAAAAAATACGGGTCTCGGCCCATTTTCATATTTCTACGGCCCTTCGTACCCATAATTAAATCATCATATTTTCCCGGCATCTAGTGCCCACTTTTCATATTACAGTTGCACGGACAGTTCATGTGCCAATATTATTATCATTTAATCACAGCACCTCGTGCCCACATTTCATATCACAACTGTACAGACAATTCACGTGCCAATAATATCAATGTATGTAAGATCCACATGATCAATTTATTCCCAATAAAGTAAGTTTAAAATTTTTAAATCAAGTAGGAAATCAACAAAGAAATAAATTTATTTTAGAAATCATTTGGGTGCAGACAATAACATTTCAATTAAAATGAAACACCTGATAGTTGCTGATTTGGATGTAAAACTTATAAGAATTAAAGCATACAATAATTTCTTTTATTCAAAACAACTTAGCCTTAAAAATTAATAAAAACTAGAAACACAAATCCTCAGAGTCTCGTACAAGAGCCAAAGCCAACACATTATAACAAGAAATACAAACACATAATAAAATCAAATAATACATCACGGAAGAACACAAGAATTTACATATCACAGAAAAATAAAATAACCAAAGGCAAGTGCAACCATAGAAAAATATCAACAAAGGGCACTCCCGAGGTACTACCTCGTAGTCCCAAAATTAAATAAGCAACAACAACAATGTCCCAGGCCATCACAAATCAATCTCCGGCATAGCCCACCTTGTCTCACCACGTGTGCAATAGTAAAGTGAATGCCCGCCTTGTCTCGCCACACGCGCACAATAATGTTCTCACCTTGTCTTGCCACATGCGCAAGCCCATATATATATATATATATATATATATATATATATATATAGCCCGCCTTGTCACGCCGCATGTGCATAAATCAATAGTAATAATAGCACGGCAGAAACCTCGTGCAAACACCCGAACATAACTCCCACGATATAACGTGCCAAAATCACATCTCATAAACTGCACCTCAAGTGCTCTGATATTACAACATATCACAGATTTCACATCAAATGCTCAATTATTACAACTTATCACATATTGCACATCAAGTGCTCAAATATTACAAATTATCGCAGATTGCACATCAAGTGCTCAAATATCACAACTTGCCACAAAAATCAACAATACCTTATTTTTCCACAATAAGGAGCCCATGGCTCGACCATAATGTGCACAAAATCTTAACAAAATATCCGAAAGTCAACAACTCAACAAAATAATATTTCACATAAAAATCAAGGTGGCAACCACAACAAATCATCATGTAAAAATAATTTTAACAAACAAGGATCTAGGCATGACAAATAAATGATTTAATAAGTGTCAATAATTTCCAATTTAATACATAAGGGCGTCTAAGGATTTTTAATCAATAAAATTTGCACATATAAACCAAGTACATACTCGTCACCTCACGTACATGGTTTTCAATTACACATAAAACTCAATGTCTAAGGGAAATTTCCCCCACTCGAGGTTAAGCAAGACACTTACCTTAGGCTGATATTCCAAAATAGCTTTTCTCACGTGAATTGACCTCTGGATGACTCCAATTTTTCTTGAGCCTTCCTTACATTACTACGATGTTCCGAAAATCCTAGCAACTTAAATCTAGTTAGAAACATAACAAAAGTGAACCATAAATAGGAAGATTTTCATGGTTTCAGCTCATTTGAGCATTTTATAAATCACTAGGTATGCAAATTTGGCTAAAAGGTTCTTCTACAAAATTTTCTTCACTCCTCAACCCAATCTTTACTTATTTTAGCCCAACATTCTTCCCACAAATCTTATTGATACATACATATATAAATAATACTCTCATACCCAAGAATCATACTCCTAATCAACCATCTTCTACCTAAATTCGAAATTCAAAAACTAGGGTATGGAATCTTACCTCTTAGATGAAGAACTTGTGAGATTTCCTTGTTGGATTTCAAAGTTTAGACAAGATCTTGATGAACAAAACACTTCATCTACTTCCTCTATCTAGAACACTCTCACTTCTCTCTAAAAAACCTCAGATAATTGCCCCAAAATAAACCCCAAAGCATATTTATCAAAATGGGGTCGGGTTATGAAAATAGGAAAATTAACCCTCTGAACTCAGTTATGCGGTCGCACAATGGACCGTACAATGGGTATGTGGGTCGCACAATGGACCGCAAAATCGATGCCGAAAATTGGGCCGCACTGGACAGTTCTGCGACCCATTTTACGGTTGCACAATGTATTTTGCGATCGCATAATGATTCTACGGTCGCACATCCAATCGCAGAATCGCATTTTTCCAGCCTTTGGTAATTTGGTCATAACTTCTTGTAGGAATGTCCAAATGACGAACGGTTTGAAGCGTTGGAAACTAGACACATACACCTTTTCTTTTTATAGGTAACACATCTTATAACTATTCATATCAAGATAGGTATGCTCATTTGAAGTTAGGTCTTGTGCGAACTCACGTGAAACTTTAGTCTATTATGAAATTTCCAACTTCTACATTCGATGTCGAAACCTATCGAATCAAGTCTGATTAACCACAAATTTTGCACACAAGTTATAAGTAACATAAAGGACCTATTCAAATTTCCAGAATCGTATTCCGACCTCGTTATAAAAAAATTCAACCTTCGATCGAACTTTTCAAAAATCGTCTATTTTCCAACTTTCGCCAAAATGCGTCGAATTGTCCTACGGACTTCCAAATCCAAATCCGAACACACGCCTAAGTCCAAAATCACCATACAAATCTATTGACATCATCAAAATTCTATTCTGATGCCATTTGCTCAAAAGTCAACTCTCTAGTCAACTCTTTCCATTTAAGCTTCAAAAATGAGAATTTCTCTTTCAATTAAATTCTAAATCTTCCGAAAATCAAACTCGACCACACCCGCGGGTCATAATACATATTACGAAGTTGCTCGGGACCTTAAGTCACTGAATGGGGCGTTAATTCTTAAAATGACAAGTCGGGTCGTTATATTCTCCACCTCTTAAACAAATGTTCGTCCTCGAATGTGCTAAGAATTATTCTGAGGTTACCAAAGTGATGATTTTACTTTTACACATATACTCACAGTTGATCCCCCGTTACCGCATTTGAGATAAGCCCGACAACACCATATCATTTGAGATAATTTCTTTTATCCATATTTGTAAACTTTAAGATTAATTACTTACACTCCAATATTTTCAAAAGGCCTGATTTTTCACAACAACGCACGGTATTAGTCTCAACTGGCTATAGCAACTCGTGCCTACGCACACATCAACTTTCTTGATAGTGTTGAAGTACTTCAAAAAAAATCTGGGGTGTTATATTCTTCCCCGCTTAGGATCATTTGCCCTCAAACACATAACATAATATATCTCTTCTTTCGCACATATCATCAATCTCCCAAATTTTTCAGAAATTTCGGCAGAGTCTCCCCTGTAATTGGGCCTAACCACCTGCCAGAGTAACACCAAAACAACTCCTAACAACACATCTACAATGTATATATCAATAACACTAATCTCAGCATTACAAGCACTGCATTATCACAATGATATTAGGACATGAAGCACATCATATGTATGCTCATCACCACATCTCTGGTCTTAAAAGTTGTTCATAATTAATTCCAGCATCATCAATTAATCTCATATTAACCACCACCTCGTTTCAAATTTTCACAACATTGACAACAGAATGTGAGGCATTAAGACCTCATGATTACTTACTCAGATTAATGAGTCACATTTAACGCCAATTGGGCACTCATCTCATAGGTTAAAACTCAATGTTTATAGCACGAAAATGGCTGAATGTGAACAAAAAATATACAAGAATTATCAAATAAGCCTAACATGCATGACTCCCTATTAATATTATTGTACAAATTAAATTTCACAAAGGGAGAATTTTAAACTCATAAATATTTTACCACAAGGACCTCGTCCTTATATAACTTCCACCGTAGCTCGCAGCCCGGTTTATATATTTCACATCATATAACATGTGAGGATCTCGTCCTCAACTCCGAATCACAAGTATTTTTCACATTGTGCCAACTGAAATTTTTAATTTCCTTTCTTTCTTCTTTTCAACATATTTCATAACAGTTTTCACAACACATAATGAACCCTCATACCAGTAGGGCATATAATTCATAAAAATTGGAATCAATCATTCCGAAACACATTAAACCCACTATGATGAATAATAAAAATTACTTTTGGACTTATAGCCTTCAATGGTGTACAAAAATAAAAATGACAGACACGAGCTCACATCCTCAATTCTCCCACAGGGATAACATATAAGTGGGTCACAAAATTACGAAGCTTACCCATAAGTGGAGCATAATAGGAGGGTTCACCTCAATATTCGGATCCGAATCAAACTAAGGGAAAATATTCTTTTATAACCAATCGGGGTCATACCTGTAACGACACCATCTAGTGTATTGGCCTCAGCCAAAACATATCGATTATATCAACGGGTCGGGCCTCCACCTCTTAGGCACCCACTACCCGCCTGTCCTCCACCACTAGCTGACTATGCACGTGGAGTATTAACTGGAATAAAGCTTGTAGCTGGAGTGCTCTGATGAAATCCACTCATCCAAAGTCTGGGACAATCTCTCATAATGTGCCTAGTGTCACCACACTCGTAACAACCCCTCTGCGGGTTCGACTGCTCACACTGAGTATGTGCCGAATAACTGGAATAACCATCACAGGAATCCCGTGCTGGTGGTGCATTGTAAGAACTTACTGTAGCACCCCGAATATTCTAAAATTGTTTTTGTGACCCCGATGGTACTAACATGTAGAATTATTAAGGACGCGGAAATACCGCAAGCCCCAGCATCATCCCATACAAATCTCACCTCTTAATCATATACAAGTTTCGGAGAACCTTTCAATACCACATAAATACATCTCAGGTCCCAACTGATATAGCACATGACCCCGCAATTTGATCGTTGATAGTGGACTCCCCTCACTTGGCGCGAATCCACAGGACATATTCCGATGATCCACAATACTAACCTTCATCACTCGTAGGACACCGGTCATAAGACGCCTCAAGCCATTTATTTGGCGCATGTCATCCTCGTGACAGTTAAACTCGCTTCCTCCAATGCCTTGGCTGCATATGTACCCTTCGCTAAATAAAAATCCCATACAAACTACATAGTCTCTAATACCACCAACTATTTTAGATCTACATCCACCTTGTGACCCTACCACAATTATGATGATTAGGCAATTAATTAAACCTTCTTAATATCATACTTATCAATCAGATGTCAGAACCTGTTGCACCCTAATGTGCACAACTGAATGATCTCTCAATACTTCTGCATCCTCGATCTGGACGACACATTGTAATAATGGTTGAGCAACCTTGGCTCCCTTATAACCCCTCAGTAGTATCACGAACCGTTGGCGCATAGTTGATACCGAGTGCACAATTTCATATACGAGCAGATGCAAAAGAACATAAGACATATGCTTCAAGCTGAATAAATGCCGCATAATGAGGAATGAAAGAAGTGAAAAATTTTCCTACTAGCTCTGTAGCCTCTCGAAGATAAGTACAGACGTCTCTGTACCAATCCGCAAGACTACTAAACTCATTCATGACTCGTAGAACCTATGAACCTAGAGCACTGATACCACTTGTGACGACCCAAAATCCCACCACATGCGTCGTGATGGCACTTAGTCTCTAAGACTAAGTAAGCCGATTTAAAAATTACATTTTGAAGCCATTGTTTTTTTATTAAATAAGTAATCAAATTAACAGCGGAATAAATAAAAATATACAACCTCCCAAGACTGGTAGTACTGAGTCACGAACTCTAACTGAATACGTGGAATGATCACGAGGACCGAATATACAATACCCTTTGATTAGAAATTAACAGTACAATGAAATGAAAAGACTCCAGGGAACTACGACGACCAAGCAGCTCTACCTTGAATCCCTACAATCACGCTTTAACTCTGCTCAAGTCCTATATCTCCAATACCTGGATCTGCACAAAAATGTGCAGAAGTGTAGTATGAGTACACCACGGTCGGTACCCACTAAGTATCAAGACTAACCTCAGTGGAGTAGAGACGAGGTACAGTCAAGACACTCACTAGTCTAATAGCATGTGCAATATAATATACAAAATAATAGGAAACGGATAAAAATAAGGGCAACATAAAATAACCAGTGATATGCACAGCAAGACAACAAGAACACCATTAATAAATACAATTAATCCCAATTAAATCAAGTCCTTCAAATAAATATCATTCACATATAATTCTTCCAAATACCTCTCTTTCAAATATAATTTTCTCAAATAATTATCTATCAAATATAATTCTTTCATATAATACTTTCTAAATAAGAATCCTTCCAAATAAATATTTTGAATATAATTCTTTCAATTAAAAAGTCACCATGCAACAACAACAATGCCCCCGGGCCATCACAAATGAATCCCCGGCATAGCCCACCTTGTCTCGCCACGTGTGCAATAGTAAAGTGAATGCCCGCCTTGTCTCGCCATACGCGCACAATAATGTTCCCACCTTGTCTCGCCACATGTGCAAACCCATATATATATATATATATATATATATATATATATATATATATATATATATATATATATATAGCCCGCCTAGGCACGCCGCATGTACATAAATCAATAGTAATAATAGCACGGCAGAAACCTCGTGCAAACACCCGAACATAACTCCCACGATATAACGTGCCAAAATCACATCTCATAAACTGCACCTCAAGTGCTCTGATATTACAACATATCACAGATTGCACATCAAATGCTCAATTATTACAACTTATCACATATTGCACATCAAGTGCTCAAATATTACAAATTATCGCAGATTGCACATCAAGTGCTCAAATATTATAAATTATCATAGATTCCACATCAAGTGCTCAAATATCACAACTTGCCACAAAAATTAACAATACCTTTATTTTCCACAATAAGGAGCCCATGGCTCGACCATAATGTGCACAAAAATCTTAACAAAATATCCGAAAGTGAACAACTCAACAAAAAAATATTTCACATAAAAATCAAGGTGGAAATCACACAAAATCATCATGTAAAAATAATTTCAACAAACAAGGATCTAGGCATGACAAATAAAGGATTTAACAAGTGTCAATAATTTCCAATTTAATACATAAGGGCGTCAAAGGATTTTTAATCAATAAAATTTGCACATATAAACCAAGTACGTACTCGTCACCTCACGTACATGATTTTTAATTACACATAAGACATAATGCCTAAGGAACAATTCCCCCACTCGAGGTTAAGCAAGATACTCACCTTAGGTCGATATTCCAAAATAGTTTTTCTCACGTGAATTGACCTCCGGACGACTCCAATCTTTCTTGATCCTTCCTTACATTACTACGAGGTTCCGAAAATCCTAGCAACTTAAATCTATTTAGAAACATAACAAAAGTGAACCATAATTAGAAAGATTTTCATGATTTCAGCTCATTTGAGCATTTTATAAATCACTAGGTGTGCAAATTTGGCTACAAGGTTCTTCTACAAGATATTTTTCACTCCTCAACCCAATCTTTACTTATTTTAGCCCAACATTCTTCCCACAAATATTATTAGTACATACATATATAAATAATACTCTCATACCCAAGAATCATACTCCTAATCAACCATCTTCTACCTAAATTCAAAATTGAAAACTAGGGTATGGAACCTTACCTCTTAGATGAAGAACTTGTGAGATTTTCTTGTTGGATTTCAAAGTTTAGACAAGATCTTGATGAACAAAACACTTCATCTACTTCCTCTCTCTAGAACACTCTCACTTCTCTCTAAAAAAAATCTCAGATAATTGCCCCAAAATAAACCCCAAAGTCTATTTATCAAAATGGGGTTGGGTTATGAAAATAGGAAAATTAACCCTCCGAACCCAGTTATGCGGTCGCATAATAGACCGCACAATGGGTATGCGGGTCACACAATAGACCGCAAAATCGATGCTGAAAACGGGGCTGCGCTGGATAGGTCTGCGACCCATTTTGCGGTCGCACAATGTGTTTTGCGATCGCAAAATGCGACCCACAGAATCGCATTTTTCCAGCCTTTGGTAATGTTGTCGTAACTTCTTGTAGGAATGTCCAAATGACGAACGGTTTGAAGCGTTGGAAACTAGACACATACACCATTTATTATGATAGGTAACAAATCTTATAACACTTCATATCAAGATAGGTATTCTCATTTGAAGTTAGGTCTTGTGCGAACTCACTTGAAACTTTAGTCTATTATGAAATTTCCAACTTCTATATTCGATGCCGAAACCTATCGAATCAAGTCCCATTGACCTCAAATTTTGTACACAAGTCATAAGTGACATAACGGACCTATTAAAATTTTCAGAATCAGATTCCGACCTCGTTATAAAAAAATTCAACCTTTGATCGAACTTTCCGAAAATCGTCTATTTTCCAACTTTGGCCAAAATATGTCGAATTGTCCTACGAACTTCCAAATACGAATCCGAACATGCGCCTAAGTTTGAAATCACCATACGAATCTATTGATATCATCAAAATTCTATTCTGATGTCGTTTGCTCAAAAGTCAACTCTCTGGTCAACTCTTTCCATTTAAGCTTCAAAAATAAGAATTTCTCTTTCAATTAAATTCTAAATCTTCCGAAAAGCAAACTCGACTACACCCGTAGGTCATAATACATATTACAAAGTTGCTCGGGACCTTTAGTCTCTGAACAGGGTGTTAATTCTTAAATGACAAGTCGGGTTGTTACAGTTTGACATTTGAGTAAATGACCTAGGAATCGGTATTTGAAGGTTCCAATAGGTTTGTATGATGATTTCGTACTTGGGTATTTGTTCGGGTTGAGTATCAGGTGGCCCGGGAGCATGTTTGGCACTTATTATGAAAGTTGGCATTTTGAAGGTTTTACAATTTCCTAAGTTTGGTTTGAGGTGAACTTTGGTGTTATCGATGTCCGTTTGGGATTCAAAGCCATAGAATAGGTTCGTGTCAAAATATGTGACTTGTACTTAAAGTTTGGCGTCATTCCGGAGCGTTTTGATATGATTCAGACGCGTTCGTCGAAGTTTGGAAGCTTGAAAGTTGAAAGAAAGATTTTTATTGTCGATTCATGATTTTGATATTATTTGTGGTATTTCAAGCCTTTGGATAAGTTTGTATAAGGTATTGGGACTATTTGGTGTGATTGGACGGGGTCCCGATGGCCCAGGGTGCGAATCGGATTGAAAACGGATTGAGTTTGGGCTTGGGAGAAGTGTTGAGGGATGGGATATGGTGCAATCGCACCTGTGTGGAAAGGGCCGCAGGTGCGAGCCCACAGGCGCGGCATTGTAGTCGCAGAAGAGACATCTGGACTGAGCTAGGATGGCCACAGATGCTAGGATATTTTTCATCTTCGAGCCCGCAGATACGGAGAATGCTCCACAGAAGCGGAAAGTGAGCTAGGCAGCTGGGGTCGCAGAAGCGGAAGGTCTCCGCATGTGCGAGAGCGTAGGAGCGTGAGGTGGACCGCAGAAGCGGTCGCGCTGGAGCGGGATTTGGTCTGGAGAAGCGGATTCTCCTGGCTTGGAGAGAACCACACGTGCAATGGATTTTCCACATGAGCAGAGCCGCAGGTGCAACTAGTGGTCCGCTGGTGCGAAAGTCGCTGGTAGTGGTGCTTTTAAATCGAGACTTAGCTCTCATTTCTCTCATATTCTCTTGGGTTGGCCGAAGTTGAGGAGCTATTTTGAAGGGGGTTTCACCGAGCAAGACGAGGTAAGTGATTCCCTCCTATTACAAGTTAAATACTTGAATTATATACAGATTTTTACGTGGAAATTTATGGATATTCATGGAAATTATGGTATTTTAAGAGAAAACCTAGAAATTGGTATTTTTGAATTTTTACCACGAAATTGGACATGGAATTTGGAATAAATCATATATTTGAGTTCGTAATGCTATGGGTAAAGTTTATCTTCAAAACATTATGGAATTTGGGCACGTGGGCCCGAGGGTTGACTTTATTGACTTTTATAGCGAAGTTGGAAATTATTATAAATTGATTAATTATAAGCATTGAAGTATATTTTGATTGAATTGCACATTGTTTGACTAGTTTCAGATCGTTTGGCTTCAATTGAAGAGTTAGAGAGGCGTTCGAGCCGGTTATGGAACTTCGGAGCAAGGTAAGTCTCATGTCTAACCTTAAGGGGGGGAAACTACCACTAGGTGATGTAATTGTTATATGATACTAGTTGTGGTTGCTATGTACGCACAAGGTGACGAGAGTCTGTACGTAGCTAAAGCATATTTATGTCCGGGTAGACTTAGGACCTTATCATGTAATATTTGAATTATTTGAACTCATTATGTTGGCTTAATTAATTAAAATTATAATTGAAATTGATTTAGAAATAAATATATGTATACTAGGTCGAGCCTCATCACCTTGAGTTGTTGGCTAGTTATTTGAGAAACGGTAAAAATTATATTCACTTTGTGCTCGTATACTATATTGTAAGCACGTGTCTCGTAATTCGGTAACTTCCTTTCTTTCTTGTGCAACGGGCCGAATGCCTCGGCAGTATAATAGATGCATCTATGGTTCGTGTCGCTCGACCCTCGGCAGTGTACACATTATTCTAGATCTGGTCGAATGACCTTGGCATAATCGTGCGTTATATAGCTGGTAGTCCGAACATTTATGAGATTATCTTTCCACTGATGCCCGGTATTTTATGTGGTACTTCTGATCTGTTTGTTACTGGTACCTGATACATATGAGTTGTTGAGGTAGAATACAAGACTAAGAAATTCATACTTTGAAAGAAATATTTGGAAGGTTATGTAACTTACAAATTTACCCCATTATTGTTGTGTGCTTCACATCTACTTATGATTTATTATATTGCTTTGTTGGACCTTTAGTATGTGTCGATGTCGACCCCTCGTTACTACTTCTCCACGGTTAGGCTAGATACTTACTGGGTACGCGTTGATTTATGTTCTCATGCTACACTTCTACACTAAATGTGCAGGATCTGGCAGGTTCAATTGGTGGTCATTTTGGCGTGCAGGCACAACTGCTAAGGAGACTTTATGGTGAGATGCATTCCAAGCTACGTATAGCAGCCCATAGAGTCTCTGTCATACCATTTACTTTATCCTGTCTTATTTACATTCCGGACAGAGGTTGTATTATTTTTCTACTCTTTAGTAAAAGCTCATGCACTTGTGACACCGGGTTTTGGGGGTGTTCTAGAATTTGTTATTGGATTGTTTTACACTGACTCACTTTCACTTATTATTGTAACGAAACTGTACGTAACTACGGTTTATTTTAATGCACTAACCTTGTTATCCAAGAAAGATTTATGATTTTAATAATGATAAATTGAATGATTAAGTGTTCGCTTGCCTAACGGCGATGTTGGACGCCATCATGGCCTATAGTGGATTTTGGGTCGTGACAATTTGGTATTAGAGCTCTTGGTTCACTTGGGTCTCACGAGTCATGAGCAAGTCTAAAAGAGTCATGTGGATCGGTACGGAGTCTTCGAGAGGCTATATTGTTGGTAAAAGCACTTCCCTTCTTGATTCCTCATCGTGCGATTTAATTCCTTTGAGGCTTATGCCTTTATTTCCTTCCTACTCAATCTTATGCAACATGGAGCACTTGTTATCAATAGGTCATCAAGGAGTTGTAGTGGTACTGTAGATGTGGTGCATGATGTTTCTCCCTACGTATTCGAGCGAGCTATTGTCGTCATTATGTGGATGGGCGTTCTGTCATTTCAGCCATATATTAGTATTGCATATGGCTTTGCACGGATTGTTATGATGTTCATGAGTGGTTATCGCGCAATGTAGATGTAAATGGTAGGGTGCTTATTTATGGATTGCGGTAGTGAATGACTCGAAAGGAGGATTTCTCAGTTCATGCTTTAGAGGTTCGGCTTTTAGAATCCAGTGGAGGAAAGGCATCAGACTATGGACATTCATGCTTTAGGTAATGGAGTAACAAGACTTAATATTTCGAGCGAGGTGGAATTCGCATTTGTGAGGTGGTGTCGTCATCCTTGTTTGAACACATTAAGGTACGTCGGTGTTATGGTCTTCCTCGATTTGCCTTTGGGGTAGGGTGTTTTGAAATGGTGCTTGAGAAGCAGTTGTTAGAGACAGCGGAGTGTAGCAGTTTAGGAATCGAATTGGTGTTTCTAATGTTGATGGATTGAGAAAGATAATCTTCTAGGAGGTTTAGAGTTGGTAGCAATTTATTAGTTTAGGTGCTACAGGTATGGATTTGATTTGAGGCAACATTTGGGCACCGAAGGATGAGAAAGGACATGTCGGGAGGTGTCTCGCGGTGGTATAATTACTAGCAGGTCAAGTATGAAAAAGCAGAGGTCGAGAAGTTGCTTAAAGGAGATAGTTTAACCGAAATGAGAGTGGCAGATTAGCATATGGATTATGTGGTAGGATAGCCACATGCCTTGAAAAGAAATAGAGCAATTTGGGAATCGTTGTGGAAAGTGACTAGGTCTACGGATTTTATTTGGGATGGAGGCTACGACATTGCGAAAGATTGAATATGGCAAAGAGGAGTTTTCTTGAAGAGGGGTGTGAAAACTTGATTATCATTTTTGGATGCAATGTGACTTCGAGTTTGGAAAATATTGTCGTACTTTCAGTCGATGTCAATGGGGAATGAACCGACTTGTACAGTTAGTGGGAGAGTATGGGCTCAGGAGGGTTTATCGATTTCGTGGTGCTTGTACCCAATGCAGCTTCGTTGGAAGATGTCGGAATGGAATTTCATAGGTGGGTTATCTCATGTGGACAGGTTAGCAGTTGTGTGATTTTGATAAATTTTCGACTAAAAGCTCTACTTACTACCAAACAGGAGATCGAGTGTGCGATTATGGATGATAATTCATAATGTTTTATAAAAAGCTTAATAGAAGATTTCGAGCAATTTGGCGGGCTAAAGGTACGAGATCATGGTAATGGAGAAGGAGGAATCTTTGTGGCCCTAGATTTGTGTGATTGTGGCTCAAAGCTAAGTGGGGGAACCCACTACCTACGAGGGGATCGCGTGATTTTCTGCTAGTGCGATCTCCAGTTATCGGTGCATTGGTGGATTATTTATGACTGAGAAAAGAAAACATCAGGGGTTATTTGAGCAAAGAACTTGATGAATGTATGCTATATTTCGCCTTATCGATTCATGTGCATGTTATGGGAAGACTCAGAGTTTGTGCTTTTTATGGATATGATGTACAGGGAAAATAATTTATCTAGTTGCTTCTTTGAGAGCATGTTCATGTGCTAGAAAAGCATTGGAGTTTAGTTATATTCGGGACCAGGTCAGAGTAGGTGACTCTCAACAATGGTTCTAATAGATTCAAGAATTTAAGGTGTAGCATCTAAGGATTTTGGGGTTCGTTATGGGACTGAAGACCGGGATTTTGTAGCACAGTGTGAGGAATACTTGGGAACATTTCTATGTTATCATCGGATCTGCGGGGAAATATTGGAGAAATGGGAGAAACTACTTCGGATTCGTAGAAGATCTTTCAGAACGGGTGTACCAGTTATAGATATTATTATGCATATAATGAGGGTATGAGATGGTTAATGGGTATTGAGATGATGTGGTCTCGTGATTCGGGTCACTCGGGATGACTGCTTATTGAGTTTGTTATGTTTTTGAATGGAGCTATTATTATTTCTAAGGCAAGTGAAGAGTAAATAGGAAGGAGTTGGATCGGTTAGTAATGGTTTGAATCAGAGCGATTGTGGCAATGATCAGTATTTTGGTATGTTAAGCTATACAGGTGATTCATGGATCTACGTGTGGGCTTGACAGCCACCGTAATTTGATTGATTTGGAGGAATTTGATTATAATGTCTTGTTATGTGTAGATGAAACTCGGAAGAGTTATGGTGGTTTAGACCACGACTTGAGGTTTGTATTTTCTACGGTCGTGGGAATTTAGTTGCGTGTTGCAACGGTTCTTCTGAAACGAGTTAAGCGAAAGGTTTCTAGCCAATGAAGTGTTTATTCTACTGATGGTTCAGGGGTTATGATGAATTCTTGTACTCTCGTGTAGCAGCGTGATAGGTGCAGTGAGCGGCATGGAAATTAAAAGTTGATGATCAAGGTTGCGGCCCAGTATGGAAAAGAAAGTCACGAGCTCGGATGAGCCGGGAGGAATTTAGATGTTCAGAGTTAGCTGACATTATCCTAGTGTCACCTGGGAATGGTGTTCTGTGGAACGAGCATTGTGTATTGATTTGCGGGTTCGTGAATTACTTTACAGAATTAGTACAGTTGGTGGTATGGAGGTGCAGATTTTTCTACCTAGTGCGGAAGGTCATGAGAGCGTACCTCACGTGGGAATTTTATAAGCGTGGCATGTTAGTCACTTTATGATTATAATTAGAACCAAGTATGAGATTCTGGTACTAGCGCTAATATGAGAGTTTATGCCTGAGAGGCATTTTGTTCCTTGGGTTGTGGACCATGTGAGTTTGTTCCAGATTTGACGGTTGTTCTTATGTGGCATGGATAGGGTTATTGTGGATCTTTGAAAGGTTAATAGCCCAGTATGGTATGACCAGAATCGGATTGAGGTCCGTTGATAGGTCTAATGTGAATGTGTGCTCTACATCAGGTCGGATGTGTTCATGCAGTATGGCGTTGCTTATGGAGGAGTCTTCGAGCATTGGATGTTATTCTCGTCGTCATCTATTCCATGTAATACTCTATTGTGCTCTTTGGGTTGTGAGACGGCTTGATTATTCGCACATGTGTTGTGACCACGTGTGGCTTATGGGGTTATACGAGCAAGATGGCTCTCGAGATGCAGGTCATTTATTGCACCTTGGTCGTGCTTGGGTTTTGTAGCGTATAGCGCTATTTGTCTCCCCGGGGTTGTATTATGCACTTGGCATGCTTGTGGTCGCTATTCGGGCATTTCGTAGGTATAAGCATTATGTCTTGATGGGTATTTCCTTATTTGTTGTCATGTGTGGATCGGATGGCTCGTCGCCACGTGTATGTTGTTTGGATAAGGTTGCACACTTCAACAGTGCCATGCTTGGATCGGGTTGTGTACCGCAACGGTATCATGTGTGGATCGTGTTGTACGCTGCAACAGTGAGATGATGAGTACGGTTCCATATACTTATTTCTATGTATTTTGTTTCTCATTTTCTGAAGGGTTCATAGCATCTATTCGATCATTTTGTTCGTTACGCGGGCTGGGTAGTTCTTTTCCAGAGTTTGTTCTTCCTTACGTATCATATTCGAGTTGTAACTTGTTGGTGAATGGATGGCGTCATGAGATATTTTAATTAATGTCTGAAGTGGCATATTGCCCAAGCAGCTTGTACTGGCGATACGATATTATTGGACCTGAGATCGGTGCGATCGAATTTAAGTAGGGTGTATTAAAGACAAAATATCATTATTCAGTTCCGAATAAGGTAATAGTTCTTGTCAGGAGGAGAGACTCCATGAATTATTGATTCGGCAGGTGGTAATGAGTTTTTACGTATTTCTTTCGTCATGGCGGTATTGCGAGAGTTGGAACATGGCCTGTATGTGTTATGAGGTATATTGCGGGCATCAGATTCGTGAAATTGCTGCTATTGTGGTCAGAGGATGTTATTATGGCTAGACGACTTATGCGGTGCATGGTGTGATTTTAGCATAGGTACATGATCATGTTTTGGTACAGTGTGTAGGGATTTATACAGTGTCAGTATGTTAGAATCAGGCAATTTCGGATGTTAGAATGTGGTTCCAAGGCTTGTGGACTAAGGTACCAGGAAGGATTTTCAGTCGGGCTCGAGCAAGTATGTTCATATGGGTTGTGGTGGCACGGTGTAGGTGCACGAGGTGTTAAACAGTGATTTTGGACAACTCCGGAACCGTTCTTGGCACATTTGAGGACGAACATATATTTAAGTAGGGGAAAATGTAATGACCCAACCGGTCATTTTGATCTCTAGTGCGTCAATCAACGGTTTAAGGCCTTGAGTAGCTTCACTTCAGGTATTATGACTTGTACATGTGGTCGGAATTGAATTTCGGGAAGTTTGGAAAGAAATTTTCAATTTCGGAAGCTTTAAGTTGGAGGAATTGACTAAGGTTTGACCTTTGAGTAAATGACCTTGAAATCAGGATTTGAAGGTTCCAATAAGTTCGTATGATGATTACGGACATCGGCGTACGTTCGGGTTGAATATCGGGTGGCCCGGGAGCATTTCGACGCTTATTGTGGAAGTTGGTATTTTGAATGTTTTAGAATTTTCTAAGTTTGGTTTGAGGTGGACTTTGGTGTTATCGATATCTGTTTGGAATTCCGAGCCTTGGAATAGGTTCGTGTTGTGATTTGTGACTTGTACGTAATGTTTGGCGTAATTCCGGAGCGTTTTGATATGATTCGGACGTGTTCGTCCAAGTTTGGAAGTTTGAAAGTTGAAAGAAATATTTTTATCGTCAATTAATGATTTTGATGTTATTGTGGTGTTTCGATCCTTTGGATAAGTTTGTATAAGGTATTGGGACTTGTTGGTGTGATTATACGGGGTCTCGAGGGCCCCGAGTGTGAATCGGATTGAAAACGGATCAAGTTTAGGCTTGGGAGAAGTGTTGAGGGCTGGGATCTGGTGCAATCGCACCTACGTGGAAAGGGCCGCATGTGCGGCGTTGTGGTCGCAGAAGCGACATTTGGACTGATCTAGGATGGCCGCATATGCAAGGATATTTTTGCATCTATGAGCGCGTAGATGCAGATAATGCTCCGCAGAAGCGGAAAGCGAGCTAGGCAGTTGGTGTCGTAGAAGCGGAAGGTCTCCGCATGTGCGAGAGCGCAGGAGCGTGAGGTGGACCGCAGAAGCGGTCGCGCTGGAGCGGGAGTTGGTCTGGAGAAGCGGATTCTCCTGGCTTGGAGAGAGCCACACGTGCGATGGATTTTCCGCATGAGCAGAGCCGCAGGTGCAGCTATTGGTCCGCTGGTGCGAAAGTCGCTGGCAGTGGTGCTTTTAAATCGAGACTTAGCTCTCATTTCTCTCATATTCTCTTGGGTTGGCCGAAGTTGAGGAGCTATTTTGAGGGGGTTTCACCGAGCAAGACGAGGTAAGTGATTCCCTCCTATTACAAGTTAAATACTTGAATTATATACAGATTTTTACGTGGAAATTTATGGATATTCATGGAAATTATGGTATTTTAAGAGAAAACCTAGACATTGGTATTTTTGGATTTTTACCACGAAATTGGACATGGAATTTGGAATAAATCATATATTTGAGTTCGTAATGCTATGGGTAAAGTTTATCTTCAAACAATTATGGAATTCGGACACGTGGGCCCAAGGGTTGACTTTATTGACTTTTAGAGCGGAGTTGAGAATTATTATAAAATGATTAATTATAAGCATTGAAGTATATTTTGATTGAATTACACATTGTTTGACTAGTTTCGGATCGTTTGGCTTCAATTGAAGAGTTAGAGAGGTGTTCGAGCCGGTTATGGAACTTCGGAGCAAGGTAAGTCTCCTGTCTAACCTTGTGAGGGGGAAACTACCCCCTAGGTGATGTAATTGTTATATGATATTACTTGTGGTTGCTACGTATGCACAGGGTGACGAGAGTCCGTATGTAGCTAAAGTATGTTTATGTCTGGTAGACTTAGGACTTTATCATGTAATATTTGAATTATTTGAACTATTTCTGCTGGCTTAATTAATTGAACTTATAATTGAAGTTGATTTAGAAATAAATATATGTATACTAGGCGAGGCCTTATCACCTTGAGTTGTTGGCTAGTTATTTGAGAAACTGTAAAGATTATAATCACTTTGTGCTCTTGTACTATATTGTAAGCATGTGTCTCGTAATTCGGTAACTTCCTTCCTTTCTTGTGGAGCGGGGCGAACGCCTCGACAGTATAATAGATGCATCTATGGTCCATGTCGCTCGACCCTCGGCAGTGTACACATTATTCTTGATCGGGCCGAATGACCTAACCCAACCCACTAGGTAAGACAATAGATAATAAACCAATTCCAATGAAATTTAATGAGACAAATAAATAAAAGAAAATATATGAATCTTATACATTTTCCAAGGACTAATAGTACAAATCATGAGCTTCTAAGATTTAGATTTCACAAAGCTAGTGTAAAATAAATATATCATCTGTCCGAATTATACATAAAGCCATTTTTCATAAGTCTAGAGCTACCATGAACAAGAGGCAGCCATTATCGGAATGCATGTACATCTTCAATGCTAGCTCCCGTCATACACAACAGCGTCAGCATCCAAGTTTGCATGCAAGGTGCAGAAGTGAAGTATGAGTACAACCGACCCCATGTACTCAATAAGTAACAAACCTAACCTTAGGTTGAAAGTAGTGATGAGTTGGGACAAGGGTCAGAGTCCAACTCTAATAACCAGCAATAATGCATAACAATATAGTAAAAAATGATACACGAAGTAACTCAGAGATATGATGCTCGGCTTATTCACTGTTACGGAAAAATAGGCATGTTTTTCATGTATAACAGTAAATCCCAAATCTTTCACCGAATACACCAAAAGTATGAGTAAGTTTGGAAACTGTAATTTTTCTGAAAGCTTTCAACAAGTAAATGTTACATTTTCAAATGGCATGAGAAAAATACATCTCTATGCCTACATGTCAATATGTATAAGAAGTCATGAATGACGTGATACCGTACAACATGAGGAAAATGCATATCTATGATTGTATGTCAAAGGTGCATGTCGAATACGATGCAACTCAGTGATAAAACTACATGCATACTCTCAGAGTATAAATTCACTCAGTCTTCTCAGTCACTCGGTCCTCACAGTCACTCAATCCTCCCAATCACTCGGCACTCGCACTCAGCAGGTATGTGTGCTCACTGGGGTGGTGTACAGACTTCGGAGGGGCTCCTTCAGCCCAAGCTCTATAATAAGCCAATCATGGCATAAATCAAAATAACATGCTATGGGGTGCAGCCCGCTCCCAAATAAATATCACTCACAAACAGGCATGAGGCCTCAATCAATCATCAATCTCTCGAGTCTCTCGGGATCACAATGTCATGAAAGATCAGCCCAAAAATATTGATGTGATGTATCAATAAATGGTAATAGAGACTGAGATATGATATATAGATGAATGCATACGACTGAGTATGTAATTTCAACAAAAAGAGGTAACTCAACAGTAGAAATGACCCCAGTGGTCCCAACAGGATAAGCATATAGCCTTGACATGGGTTCTAACATGGATCACAGCTCAATTATTCTTGCACGTAGAGATTTCATGGATACAAATAAGATTAGGTGACTACACAGTACCACAGAAATAACCGAGTCACAATTCACACGGTTCACGCCCACACACCCATCACCTAACATGTGCGTCACCTCAACACAAAACATATATCATGTATATTCGGGGTTCATACCCTCAGCACTAAGTTTAGAAGTGTTACTTACCTCGAACAAGCCAAATCCCACATCGAGCAAGCCAAACGATGCTCCAAAAATGACATCACGTGCGTACCGACCTCCGAACGGCTCGAAACTAGCCAAAATAACCTCAAATACGTCAAATAAAGCCTAAGGAAACAATTTCAATTGATAAAGGTCAAATCTTTACTCAAAAGCCCAAAATCAACCAAAACGTCCAACTCGGGCCCGTGCCTCGGAACTTGACGAAACTTATAAAATCTGACAACTCATTCAATTATGAATCCAAACATACTAGTTTTACTCAAATTCGACTCTAATCGATATTCAAAACTCAAAAATTCACTTTATAAAATTTTACACAAAACCCCCCAACTTTCACTTTTGAAATCATCAACCAATTGCCAAAAATGAAGATAGATTTATGAAATATAATAAAATATTAGTATAGAATACTTACCTCAATCTATGTGGTAAAAATTACTTCAAAAAGCGTCCAAATACGAGCTCCCAATTCAAAATATGACCAAATAAACAAACCCTTGATTTATATGCTTCCGCCCAGCTGTTCTGCCTTGTTTCTCTTTCCAAACGATCCCTAAACTCACTTTTGATGCCTCCAATGGATGCCTTGTGAAATTCCAGTCAAGTTAGGCTTTTGAATCACTCCATTTGACCTTATAATGAAGGATATATGTTGGTTTCAATATTTGCAAATAGTGCAGATTTTTAAATACGAATTCAATGGCAATTACGTAATTAATCTGCAAAAATCTAGCAACCCAATTCTTAGTAAAATGATCATAAATTCTTCATACGATGTCGAAACTTGATGATTGCAGTTGCTATACTTCCAAAATTACGATACGGATCTAATGCTTCAATCAAAACAAAAATTGAAGCTCATTTGCTTAATGTGGTACCATTTATTGCTTGAATAAACGACGTCGAAACATAAAAAAACGAGTGCAACACAACCCAAACATATCTGAAACTCACCCGAGTACCTGAGGACCCCGTACGAACATACCAACAAGTCCCATAATATAACATGGACTTACTCGAGGCCTCAAATCACATATAACAACATCGAAATGACGAATCGCACCTCAATTCGAACTTAATTGAACTTTGGACTTTCAACTTCCAAAACTCTCACTGAAACATATCAAATCAACCCCGAATGAACCCAAATTTTGCATACAAATCCCAAATTGAATAACGAATCTATTTCAATTCCCGAAACCACAATTCGAATCTGATATCATCAAAGTCAACTCTCGCTCAAACTTATGAACTTTCCAAACCTTCAAATTTCCAACTTTCGCCAATTTGCGCTGAAACCTTCTAGAAACATCCAAATAGAAATCCGGGCATATGCCCGAGTCCAAAATTACCATACGGACCTAACTGAACCATCAAAACTCCAATCCAAGGTCAAATATTATAAAAGTCAAAAACTTGGTCAACTCTTCTAACTTAAAACTTCAATCATGAAGTTTATTCTTCCAAATCAATTCCGAATAACCTGAAAATCAAAACCGACAATTCATACAAGTCATAATACATCATACGTAGCTACTCATGCCCTCAAACTACCGAGCGAAGTGAAAATGCTCAAAATGACCGATAGGGTCATTACATCCTCCCCCACTTAAACATATGTTCGTCCTCGAACGTGCTAGGAGTTGTTCCAAAGCCATCAAACCGTTGTGTAACCTTACCGTGCACATACCCAAGGTGATTCTATGTCACCCTATTCCATATAGGCCCGACAACACAACATAACTGAAGATCATTACTTCAACCTCAGCCCGTAAACCACAAAATCCAATTTCCAACACTTGGAATTTCCTACAAGACCCGAATCTCGCTTCCACACACTATATAAGTCCGAACAAGTTGTATCAAGCCATAACCATAACTGAAGATGTAATACCATGACATACCATACGACTCACATACTCGTAGCAAAATTTTCGATCACATTAGCTGCTCAAAATAACCCAATGCCGGTAATAAACCTCATATCAAACAAAACCTCATTTTAGAATCTTCGTACACTGTCGATGATAAAAGAAACATGCAGAAACTCATAACCACTCATCAGATCAACAAGCCATGGAGATCCCTCTCCTTCGACAAGAACTATAGCCAATTTATAAGTCAATCAGAGACATTGTCCTTTCAAATATACCGCAATCAAATCTGATAGCACCCATTCTAGGTCCGACGATGTTATCTTATGAAATACAAGCTACTCTACTGACACGCCATACCAATACTTCACAGAGCCACAAACTGTGCAATCCGTGCACCAATACGCAACAATTCAAATGTACTCAAACATGAAAAATAACTCAAATGAGAGAACGGTCTCGCAAGTTCAATAAATACCACCACAACCACAATGCCATGAGTCCATCATACACAGTAGAACCACGACACACGAATCTACCAAAAAGGATCATATCTCCACATAACTCCGTTGCAATGAGTGACCCCATCCAAACACTATCCATATGGAATACCTCAAGCCACCATGCCCAAAATTAACAACCACGCACAATATAACCTCAAGTACCCAAGGTGCATGACCATAACCACAAAGGAACCAATAACACAATACCACAGTCCGGAAAGAACATAACCAAATGCAAAATCAATCATTCAACACCCTAATATCCATCTCGCCCAAATTTCGCTATAAGGCCCAAATAGGACCACACCATGTGTGCCTATAACCAACGGATCCCAACCCCTTGTAGAATAGAAGGGTAACTCATAAAATATCTTAGAACACGAATAAGCTCAACTCTAACAGAATGGCACATCCCTCAACAACAGTAGTACGAAGTCAACCAATCTGACCCGGTGTAGAATACACATACTCATTGGACCTGCAAGTGGACCCCAAATCCATTCTGGTCACCCACAAATAGATACATAACCCTCCGAAAGTCTACAACGACTAAACCATAACACATACTATCATCTGGCTAGCTTTTTCCACATCTTCACATTCCACAACTACGAAACGATCTGTTTCTGAGAACTTCTGGTCTCCAAGTCCATAGAACACATGAATCACCATATCTGATCCCAACTCCACCGCCTGAATGTCTAACACATCTCTCATACACGATCATCCCACGAGGAATACTTCTATAATTCTTTTGTGCCATATAGCAAAATCTGAATATCAGCAGGTCATCAACCATGCGAAAACCGTAATACCAATGAAGCATCCTCAAATCTGAACACAGTACCTTTTGAAATGCGCACCCTTCTCAGGAATTACTAAATAGTTATAGCATTCATCTAAACTTTGGAAACTATTCATATTGTCTAAGAATTTATGATCTTCCCTTTGAAACGAACCAATGACCTTGCACATGCAAATCTCAATCCCACATAACACGCCACATCTATCATACCATCATAGGAAAAGTACGAGAATCTCATAATCAACTCTGAGTCGCAAGAAAACTACATACTTAATTGGCCAGGAACCTTTCATTTGATCTCATCTAGGAGAAAATCACAATACGCAACATGTTCCTCACGCCGATAGGAAATATACAACTCTAACCGTGGTAGAAATCCTCGAGAGCACTTTGAAATCCATTTGCATACAATCAAGCCATCATAACTGAATCTCTCTAACTTAATCAAGCCACATGAGTCACCAAATCGAAGAGTACTGCTACAAAACACCTGTAGAGACTCACCTCATCATGAGAACCAAAAGAATCAAGCATACCATTAATCTATTGATCCAATCTACTACCAGGCTGCCCTATTTCTCCGAGTTCCTTCTGAATTACCCTCAAGTTGACACTCCTCCTCGCCATAATACCATGATACTCAACCAAGACTCACCCCAAAAGATCCTAGAATAAAACCACACTGCCCTAAGACCCATACACCACTGTATTCCCTCTTAAACATCGCAAAAGTACCATAACCGAGACAACCACTCTAAAGAGACCTTCTGTGAATCTAAAGTCATTTTCCTTCACCCTCCTGATGTCGAAATGTAGAATCCATAATGATATATAAATGCCATAAGTCTCGACACCATCCAATGAAAAATCTCAGATCCTAGCCATTTACAAATCCGAAAAAATTCACAATTGCTACATAAAAATCTTGAATCCATTAGAACTTTCTTGAGAGTCAACCACTCTGCTCATATATCAATTGCACCGCCCCAAACAGGCTGAACGACTTGTGCCCCATTAGCACAACAACACCTATAGAAGTAACCCTGTCTTAATGCAACCGAGCAAATTTCTACTCCATGTGCACTACATCCTTCACGAATGACACCTCAATCATTCCATGATTTCCATATACCCATAAAGTGTAACATAACCCATATCCAAAAATTCCTTTACTTGAGCCATCCTCGATCTTAATCTCTGCAAGTCATAACCGATTCACAAGTATGTGTCAAGCCAAAACCAGTATAACACACAACCACGCTATCAAATCGCCGATAGTAGACTCCCCCACTTGTCTCAAAGCCATAGGACAAAACACTGGATAACTTATAATACCCATGCTCTATTACTACCATTATCCCGCACCAAAATTCAACTCAATCCCTCATAAGCTCATGTAACACAAACCCTCGAGTACCTAAAATCATCTGCAAACCTCGCATTCATTCTCGTGACGGTCAGGTCAGCTATTACCACTGATCCAAACTCAAATCACACAAGTATAACCCACTTGGTAGAAAAGAAAGCCTTCACACAATATCATAAAAATCACACATCCGTAGATTACCTCGCAGGTTATAACTCACATGTTTAGCCCCAAACTGACATCTCTCTATAACCTTTCAGATCCACGACTAGTATGCAATCACTTAATCTTCCTGAGTCTGACCTCGCCAACAAGGCATGAGAACCTAATTCGTTCCACAGTTAAACAACATGAAAGATCCTCCAATACACTTATAACTTGAGACTATACGTCACATCAAGACAGAAATCAAGCACCCAATAGTCCTTTTCATATTTCAAGCAAACTCTTCTTGTCATATTCAATCCATCTGAAAACATCCTGCAATCACATTATACTCATCATATAGCTATCTAACCACTCATCGAGCCACAAATTCCACTCATAGGGACACTACCGGACATATAAGTTCTAAATCACGTGCTCATACAACCGAAATCCTCGTGCTTAAGCTACAGCCAAAACCCGACCTCAAGTCCTCCAAACTGGCCCATCATCAGCATACATGAATCACATCTCGCACCTCATCCATGGAAATCACAAGACATCGATGCACAGGTGATACTGAGTGCTCACATGCACATACGAATGTGTGTAAGTAATACAAAGAGTTATGTTTCAAGCTGAATTAATTTTGCATGATAAGGAAAGAAAGATGGAAAATTATCCTAGATGCCCTGTAGCCTCTCATAAATAGGTATGGACGTCATCATACCGATCCACAAGACACTACTAGACACTTGCTCATGACTCGTAGAACCTATGAACCTAGAGCTTTGATACCCACTTTTCACGACCCAAAATACAACTAGTCGTAATGGCACCTAACCCAACCCGCTACGTTAGCCAATTGACAATAAACCAATTCCAATGAAATTTAATAAACAAATAAATAAAAGAAAATATCTCAATCTTATACATTTCCCAAGGACTGGTAGTACAAATCATGAGCTTCTAAGATTTAGAGTTTATAAAGCTAGTGTAAAATAAATACAGCATCTGTCTGAATTATACATAAATAGATTTTTCATAAGTCTAGAGCTACCATGAACAAGAGGCAGCTATTACCGGAATGCAGGTACGTCTTCAATGTTAGCTCCCATTATACACAGCAAGATCAGCATCCAAGTCTGCACGCAAGGTGCAGAAGTGTAGTATGAGTACAACCGACCCCATGTACTCAATAGGTAACAAACCTAACCTTAGGTTGAAAGTAGTGACGAGCCGGGACAAGGGTCAGAGTCCAACTCTAATAACCAACAACAGTGCATAACAATATAGTAAAAAATGGTACATGAAGTAACTCAGAGATATGATGCTCGGCTCATTCACTGTTACGAAAAAATAGGCATGCTTTTCAAGTATAACTGTAAATCTCAAATCTTTCATCGAAAACACCAAAAGTATGAGTAAGTTTCAAAACTGTAATTTTTTCCAAAGCTTTCAGCAGGTAAATGTTTCATTTTCAAATGGCATAAGGAAAATACATCTTTATGCCTACATGTCAATATGTATGAGAAGTCATGAATGACGTGAATATCGTACAACATGAGAAAAATGCATATTTATGCTTGTATGTCAAGTGTGCATGTCGAATGTGATGCAACTCAGTGATTAAACCACATGCATACTCTCAGAGTATCAATTCACTCAGTCCTCCTAGACACTCAGTCATCACAGCCACTTAGTCCTCACAGTCACTCAATCCTTCCAACCACTCGGCACTCGCACTTAGTAGGTACCTGCGTTCACTTGGGGTATGTACAGACTCCGGAGGGGCTCCTTTAGCCCAAGCGGTATAATAAGACAATCATGGCATAAATAAAAATAACATATTGCGGCGTGCAGCACGCTCCCATAAATATCACTCACAAACGGGCCATCGACATCCCTCAGTCATTAATCTCTCTAGTCTCTCAGGCTCACAATGTCATGAACGATCAACCCAAAAATAATGATGTGATGTATCATAAAGGGTAACAGAGACTGACATATGATATGTAGATGAATGTGTATGACTAAGTATGTAATTTTAATAAATAAATAAAAAGGTAACTCAACAGCAGAAATGACCCCAATGGGTCCCGATAGGATAAACATATAGCCTTGACATGATTTCTAACATGGATCACAGCTCAATTACTCTAGCACGTAGATATTCCATGGATATAAATAATATTAGGTGACTACATAATACCACAGAAATAACCGAGTCACAATTCACTCGGTGCATGCCCACACGCCCGTCACCTAACATGTGTGTCAGCTCAACATCAAACACATATCATGTATATTCGGGGTTCATACCCTCAGCACCAAGTTTAGAAGTGTTACTTACCTCGAACAAGCCAAATCCAACACTGATCAAGCCAAACGATGTTCCAAAAATGCCATCCTGAGCGTACCGACCTCTGAACGGCTCAAAACTAACCAAAAGCAACTCAAATACGTCAAATAAAGTATAAGGAAACAATTCTAATTGATAAAGGTCGAATCTTTACTCAAAAGCCCATTTGACCTTATAATGAAGGAGATATGTTGGTTTCAATATTACAAATAGTGCAGATTTTTAAATACGAATTTCGTGGCAATTTCGTAATTAATCTGCAAACATCTAGCAACCCTATTCTTAGTAAAATGACCATAAATTTCTCATACGATGTCGAAACTTGATTATTCCAGTGGTTATACTTCCACAATTACAATACGGATCTAATGCTTCAATCAAAACAAAAATTGGAGCTCATTTGCTTAATGTTAATCCATTTATGCTTGAATAAACGACGTCGAACATAAAAAAACGAGCGCAACAAAACCCAAACATATACGAAACTCACTCGTGCCCCTCGGGACCCTGTCCGAACATTCCGACAAGTCCCATAATATAACATGGACTTACTCGAGGCCTCAAATCACACATAACAATATTGAAATAATAAATCGCACCTCAATTCGAACTTAACTGAACTTTGGACTTTCAACTTCCAAAACTCGCGCCGAAACATATTAAATCAACCCCGAATGAACCCAAATTTTGTATACAAGTCCCAAATGACATAACAAAGTTATTCCAATTCTCAGAATCACAACTCGAATCCGATATCATCAAAGTCAACTCTCGGTCAAACTTATGAACTTTCCAACCCTTCAAATTTCCAACATTCGCCAATTTGCGCCGAAACCTTCTAGAAACATCAAAATGCAAATTTGGGCATATGCCCGAGTCCAAAATCACCATCTGAACCATCAAAACTCTAATCCAAGGTTAAATATTTAAAAAGTCAAACTTGGTAAACTCTTCTAACTTAAAGCTTCAATCATGAAATTCATTCTACCAAATTGATTCCGAATAACCTGAAAACCAAAACTGAAGATTCACACAAGTTATAATACATCACACGGAGCTAATTATGCCCTCAAACTATCAAGCAAAGTGCAAATGCTCAAAATGACCGATCGAGTCGTTACAATAGTCCAAACATTTACGAGATTATCTTTCCACTGATGCCCGACATTTTATATGGTACTTCTGATCTGTTTGTTATTGGTAATTGATGCATCTGACCTGTTGAGGTAGAATACAAGACTGCGAAATTCATACTTTAAAAGAAATATTTGGAAGGTTGGGTAACTTACAAATTTACCCCATTATTGATGTGTGCTTCATATCTGCTTATGATTTATCATATTGCTTTGTTGGCCCTCTAGTAAGTGTCGATGTCGACCCTACGTCACTACTTCTCCGGAGTTAGTCTAGATACTTACTGGGTACGCATTGATTTACATACTCATGCTACACTTCTGCACTAAATGTGCAGGATCTGACAGGTTCAATTAGTGGTCATTTTGGCGCGCAGGCGCAGCTGCTGAGGAGACTTTATGTTGAGCTGCATTCCAGGCTATGTATCGCAACCCACAAAGTCTCTATCATACCTTTTACTTTATCCTACTTTATTTACATTCCGTACAGAGGTTGTATTATTTTTGTAGTCCTTAGTAAAAGCTCATACACTTGTGACGTCGGGTTTTAGGGATGTTCTAGAATTTGTTATGGATTGTTTTACACTGATTCACTTTTACTTATTATTTTAATGAAATTGTACGTAACTACAATTTATTTTAATGCACTAACCTAGTTATCCAAGAAAGATTTATTATTTTAAAAATCATAAAATGAATAATTAAGTATTTGCTTGCCTAACGGCGATGTCTGGCTCCATCACGACCTATAGTGGATTTTGGGTCGTGACATTCCATTATTGGTTATGAATTTTAGAATTGTAGTTTTCATACTTTTATGAGTAGCTAATTCTGTTATCTAGGGTTTTGATTGAACCTTTTGTAGGATAAATTCTTGATATGTTTTGATATAATTGAGTCTTTGAATTTTTATGTTTGTTCAACTACATGCTTATTTTAGTTAATTGAAGAGATCTCAATTAACGGTGCCTATTTATTATGTATTACTCGAAAAAGAGCACATATTTAGCTGGTTGTTGAACAACGTCACTCCTAACGTATATGAGAGATCAATACGACAGGTTTAAAAGCACGATTAGAGATAATAAAGTTTTGACATGATCATAGTGAGTGGTGAAAAAGTGTGAGCTAGCGTAATTCGAGAGAATTTGACTAGTACATTATTGTAGTTGCTCGAGAGAGAATTACGATAAGTCGAGTGCTCACGACAGTAGAGAATAATTAGGCAAATTTATAGAAGACATAGCGGGAATGATTCCAACAATTGGGGAAATCATAACTCTAGACCTCCTTAATCTTGTCTCCAACCCTTATTATCTCTAGTTGTTAATCTAATTTTTTTTTATTTATTAGTTAATTAGTTAGACATAAGAATCTTGATATTTATAGCTTAAAAATTGTTCGAGCTTGTCTTCTTAGTGATAGTGAACAGTTGTAGTTAAACCTTAATTCTCTGTGGGACTCGACTCCAGACTCTTAGACCCGATTATATCTATAGCGACCGCTTATCCTTTTTAAGACTAGAGTTGGACGTGATCAAATTTTGGCGTCATTGTCGGGGGACTAACGGTGTAGGTGTAGTTGTTTATGTTACCAGGTTTCAAGTTTGGTTTTTTATTTTATTTTTATTTTTTAATTTATTTTATTCTACTTTTTTATTTGAGATACATGACAACTTGGAATTCTGGGAGTTTAGGTGTTGGTCATTGTACTTTTGATCCTTATACATATTGCGAAGGAAACCACCCGTGGCAAAATTATCAAAATATTTATGAGAGCGAGTTATGTGCACTAACTCAATCTTATTTGTGGAATGTGTGTGATGTGTATGGTGATCAAGATGGACACTTTCATGGTTGTGCCTATAATTCTTATCCTCTACAAAACCCTTACTATGATGGTTCTGCTTTTTCTTGTGAAGTTAATAGGAACAAAGAACCCGGGGATGATAACCTGAAAGAGATCAATGATATGTTAAAGTGTCTTGTGGAACAAAATGATGAAAGACAGATGCAAATAGAAAGGCAAGAGGCAACTTTCATCTCATAACTTGTGTGGTTGCGGGAGGTTACATGAGTTTTTGTAGTGAATCGTGCTCATTACGTATATTCTTATATGTAGGAGAAAGTTGTTGAAGCTTTTAATGCTCAAAAAGTTAATATTATGGATAGTAGCCAGGATCAATGTACATTAGAGACAAAAATTAAGGTGCCAATAGAGGGGTCCAGAGTAGAACATCAATACTCTAACCAGCTAGAATTTGATTATGTCAATGATGAAGAAATGATACTAGAGTCGGACAAGGACATTGAGGATACAAATTTAATTGACTCTAGTATAATTTGTGTCGGGGAGGCTGAAAAACTTAAAGTTTAGGTATTTGAGCATGTCGGACCTCATTCCAAAAACTTCTCTACAGTATGTTCGGATAGTGAAATGAGAATTGATCCTTATGATCATAAAAAGAAGTCAAAGGAAGAGGTAGATGAGCCTTATATTTTGAAATATGCAAGATCGTCTAGGCAAGGTGACCTCGGTCGAGAACCAAAAAGTGCATGAGAATTTACTTAAATTTCAACTCTCAAGAAATTGTGCCGCCCCAGGAGCATAATCATAAGCTTGAATCAAAACTTGCGGTTTAATTCATAAGTTCGAAGTGGAGGCAGAATGTGGTTCACGTCGTGTCGCGACGTTAAATCAGGCGCTTGTTGGGAGGCAACCCAACTTTACTTGTTTTCATTGATTTTTAGTTTTTTTTCAATTATTTTAATTGTGTTAATTTTTTAGTATAGTTTATGATTTTCTAGGAGCATGAGAAGCAAAGCCGTTGGAAGGAAGCAAAGAAAGCAAGATGGTTGGAACTAAGTGTGGGGTGCTCGCATAAAGGACTAATGTCCACAGAGAAGTTTGAGTACCCCATGAGTTGCTAATGCTTCGGCCTTTGGCCTACCGGGGAGTTTCTTTTACCCTCTTATTATTTATAGTGTGCATTAGGGATAATGCACAATTTTAAGTGTGGGGTAGGAGAAGATTGTTTGGGTGATTTCTTGTGATATGTTATGTATGTTAAAACAATATACAAAAATAATTAGGTAGAAATAATCCCTCTTATTTTTTCTTATGGCCACAGTTCTTTTCCAAGGGATGACACTTTTAACCGGGTAGTAGTTTATTTAGGTAGAATTTTCAAAAAAATTGAACTTTTTTTGACAATTTCTTAGACCGTTTTCTTGTGGGAGTAAGGTCTAAAGAAAAAAATACAAAAAGATTTTCCTTTTATTTTTAGAAACGTTAACGGAATGAGAAGAACTTGAGTATCTATGCTTTTTGGCATGTTTTATGCTGGGACTTAGAGTTGTAATATTTGAGCTGATTATCTTCCTTGTGTTCTATGTGGCCACATGCCTTGAGAATATATGTGACTTTCTTTTGACGCTTAAGTTCATTTGTTGACTCCTGTAATTACTTTCCATGTGTTGAATTAATACGATGATTGTGCTTAGTTGTTTAACTTGAGTGTCAGGTTTGAGCCGTCTGGAGTGAATCATATGCATTGTATGATGTGAGGTCTTGATTACATTTTGTGATATCATGTATTAGTCTAGAACTTATCCCGTGTGTTAATCGAAGCGAAATAAGTAAGCTTTGTGAGTCTAAGAGATGATGTAGGCATTTCTTTGATTGTCCATTGAGCTAGTATGCCACTATAAAATTATCTTTAGATAGCCCATTTGAGCCTATAAATCTTTTCTTTGGTACCCACATTACAAGTCGATTCCTTTTTTGTTCTTAATTATATCTTTTTGAATCTTTACCTCCAAGAGAACTTAAGTCGCTAGAAGAGTAAGGTAAGAATTGAAGTAGCTTTTAAGTGGAACCACAGGAAGGCCAAATGGTGCACGTGTATTTTGAAAGATCATTAATCGGGCAACCCAAGTTTGGAGAGTGTTGAAAAAAAAAGAGAAAAATATCGAAGAAAATACAAAAAGAAAAAAATAGAAAACAATTATTCCTCTTAATTCGGGCTAGTGAATGCATAGTTATGCCTAAAGAAGAATGGCCAAATTATATATGATTTCGTGGCATTGCGTGCGTTGGTCATGAAAAGTGTGAATTTGAAAGTTAAGCGTAGTGTATTAAAATGCTTAGGAGGGTCAATCACTATATCCAAATATATCCTACTCATCTCATAGCCTACATTACAACCTGGAAAGATCTAATTGATCCTGAACTTCGCAAGCTTACATTAGTAGAGATATACACTATGGGCAAACCTATGGTACGACCTCGGGATGCACATGATTCTTTTTCCTGAGAGCGAGTGAATTCTTTCGATTTGTAAGTCCTTAAATTATACTTGAATGCTTATTTGAGTGTGTGGACTAATTTCTCCCTTTGATCGTGGTGAGCGCACATGATTTACAAAGGATTGGTAAAGTCCGGGCATATTGAGTTGACACAAGAAGTGAGTCATAGTA
The DNA here is from genome assembly GCF_000390325.3 of Nicotiana tomentosiformis. Classification (NCBI taxonomy): domain Eukaryota; kingdom Viridiplantae; phylum Streptophyta; class Magnoliopsida; order Solanales; family Solanaceae; genus Nicotiana; species Nicotiana tomentosiformis. Next base: position 122,054,414 of record NC_090822.1, read on the forward strand.
GGACATATATTGGAGTCACCTTTTGAGGTTATGATGTTAGAAGAAGTCGCACAAATATTTAAATAGACTTGGTATGAGTCTAATTTTGAAGAAAGATGTCAATAGTTCTTATATTGAGTTCTAAGTGTTGGTGTAAACCATTGTCATTGGTGTGATGCTCGAGTAATTTTTATTGGAAAGTGTTTCTTGCCATTGTACTTAATTTTGAAGGTTGCTAGAGGACAAGCAAGAGTTCAAGTGTCGGGTGTTGATAAACGGCTAAAAATGCATATTTTTCGGTGTATTTTCATCTCATAACTTGTGTGGTTGCATGAGGTTACATGAGTTTTTGTAGTGAATTATGCTCATTATGTGCATTCTTATGTGTAAGAGCAAGTTGGACGAAAGGTGAGCAAAAAAAAGTTAATTCGGCACCAAAATACAAAAGAAGAACTTTGCTCGTCCACTCTCGTGTTCACACGAGAGAGTGAACGAGCTAGCTGAGGAAAACTTGAAAAAACAAACAGCAAAAGGCATGGAAGTGCACAAGAGATTTAGGAGTAAAAGAAAAAGAGAAGTACTTCGCTCGTTCACTCTCGCGTGCATACAAAAGAGTGAACGAGCTAACCTGAAAGTCTGTTCCAAAGTTGGCTTGTATTATTTCTCCCCATCCTAACTGTATCCCATATAAATAGTCTTTAAACTCGCTTTTGAAGGGGGAAAATTCAACCTAAGGAGGCAAAAACACGCAAGGAGCAAGACGGAGAATTCTTCTACGAGTTTTTCACTTTCTTTGTCCTACTTCCATTATTGGTTATGAATTTTAGAATTGTAGTTCTACATACTTTATGAGTAGCTAATTATGTTATCTAGGGTTTTGATTGAACCTTTTGTAGGATGAATTCTTGATACGTTTTGATATAACTGAGTCTTTAAATTTTTCTATTTGTTAAACTACGTGCTTATTTTAGTTATTTGAAGAGCTCTCAATTAACAGTGCCTATTTATTATGTATTGCTCGAATAAGAGTACATATTTAGGTGGTTGTTGAATTTCGTCACTCCTAACGTATATGAGAGATCAATACGACGGGTTTTAAAGCGGGATTAGAGATAACAAAGCTTTGTGATCCAAGTGAACAGTGAAAAAGTGCGAGCTAGCGTAATTCGAGAGAATATGACTAGTATATTATTATAGTTGTTCGAGAGAGAATTACGATAAGTCGAGTACTCACGATCAGTAGAGAATAATTAGGCAAATTTATAGAAGACGTAGCGGGAAGGATTCCGACAATTGGAAAAATCATACTCTAGACCTGCTTAATCTTGTCTTTAACCCTTAGTATTTTTATTTGTTAATTTAGTTTTTTTAATTTATTAGTTAATTAGTTAGACATAAGAATTTTGATATTTATAGGTTAGAAATTGTTCGAGTTTGTCTTCTTAGTGATAGTGAGCAGTTGTAGCTAAACCTTATTTCTCTGTGAGATTTGATTCCGGACTCTTAGACCGGATTATATTTGTAGCGACCGCTTATCTTTTTTAGTACTAGAGTTGGGCGTGATCAACTAGAATAGAGTAGTGGGTAAATTGAACTAAGTAATTGTTCTGGATTTTCTAAAACAACAAGTATTCTGGAACAACTACTTATAGTAAAAACGAAAGTAGAAAACATAGGATCAGAGGAAATACTAATTAATACTTATTTTATATATATTATCTTTTATATGTCTTTTACACAGTGAAGGGCTGTCTGGTCAAGAATAAGGAATTACAATATTGGAATCAATTGTGACATTAGTTTATAGTTTATACCACTCTATGTGAAAACAATCCAGAGATTACTAATCTGGTGATTAAAGATAAAATGATATATTTTCTCTTCTGCAAAACTTTTGTTCTCAAGTCTTCTATGAAAATCAAGGTTAAAATTTAAAATAAAAATTTATTCAGGTTTATGTAGAATTTGTTTTAAATATGTTAAATTATCCCTCATATTACCCATTTTTAGTCAAGTAAACAGATGTTTAATATTAATTAGAAATATTCAGTGTTATAGCTTTAGAACAGAATATCGTTCGCCTTTACTTTGACTTAAATATTTACAAATAAAAATACATCTACTAAATAATCCCCTCATTAATTAATTTCTATATTATAATTTCATATTATAATCCAAGTATAGCTGTTCATAAGCACTTTAAAGCACCAGAAAATCTGATAATCACCCGAAATATGGCGCCCGTCAAAATTTTGTGGCTAATTGCATAAATATTTTGGCAACCATCAGAATTTTGTGACGATTAGCATAACTTGCAAATTTATAACAAACCATTATATTTTTTATAATGATCACTTTAACTTGCAAATTTATGGCAACTGTCAAAATTTTGTGACAATCACCATAAATGAAAATCTTCGACTGCAAGAATATTTTCCCCAAAATCTTTCTAAATGGGGTCAAAATTTAAACCGTGGCACTAAATGATCCTATTTGTGCAACTCTACCTTTTTACACTTTTGACCCGTAATCTAACCCAAGGCCCACAACCCGAATTAGACCTATACCCCTTTCGAAATTCATAAAACTGTTTCAATACTCCGAAGCGAGAGACAGTGACGATTCTCTTTTCAATTCACAGCTCAAAATCTCTCTTTTTACCTTCGTTTTCGATCTTCTCTGTCATTCTAATCAGCCATGGGTTCTGGTAATTTACTCTCATTTACCTCAATAATTTTTTTGTTAATTTTCTGTTTAAACAAAAATACTTTATTTAATCCGATTTTGTGAATATAAATGTGTGTGTGTGTGTGTGTTTTTGAAGATGCGGATATGGAGGATTATGGATTCGAGTACTCGGATGAGGAGCCCGAAGAGCAGGATGTTGATATTGAGAACCAATACTACAACTCCAAAGGTTTTTTTTTTTTCAAGTTTAAATTTTTTGTAGAGAACATGTGTTATAATTTTGAAATTTCAATGTCATAGATATGCTGATAATTCTTTTTTGCTTTATGTACATGGGCTATGCAAAATTGTGGTTTTATGTTATTTTCTTTTATATCCTTGGTGTTTGGGCCAAGTTTGCATGCACCTCGACTAATTCAGTGGGTACCTGCTACCTCCCACTCTATCCACCGAGGCTTGGACAAATGGAAAGAAACCTTCTACTGTTTTTGCCCCGGGATTTAGACTTCATGATCTCAAACAATGTGGTACTGTGCTATTATCTTATTAGTTGTCTTAGGAGAGGAAAATGGGGTGTGGACTCTCAAAGAGGCATTTGATTTGGCCAATGTATTAATTCAGAATTCTAATTTGATTGTTAGGTTTTACCATTGAACGCATTATACTTAAGAAATTATGGTTCAAAATCAACAACTAACAACAACAAACCCAGTGTAATCCCACAAGTGGGGTTTGGGGAGGATAGTGTGTACGCAGGCTTTACCCCTACCTTGTGAGGGTAGAGAGGTTGTTTCCGATAGACCATCGGCTTAAGAAACACAAACAGGAAGCAACCAACAATAACAACACAAGAAAAAGCAAAGACGCTATGTGTAATAACAAAGATCTAGGAACACGAAAATGTAAGAATAGTACTAATATTACTGGTACGATTAGGAGAAACTCTTAACTACCTATCAACCTACAATCCTAATTCTCGACCTTCATACCTTTCTACCGAGGGTCATGTCCTTGGTAAGCTGAAACAATGCCATGTCCTGCCTAATCACCTCTCCCCAATACTTCTTTGGCCTACCTCTACCCTTCCTCAGACCCGCCATGGTCAACCTCTCACACCTCCTAACTGGGGTATCGATGTCTCTCCTCATCACGTGCTCGAACCATCGCAGCCTCGATTCCCGTAATTTGTCTTCCACATGGGCCACTCCTACCTTATCCCTAATAACTTCATTCCTAATCTTATCTTTCCTGGTATGCTCACACATCTATCTCAACATCCTCATTTCTGTTACTCTCATCTTTTGGACATTTCTTGACTGGCCAACACTCAGCACCATACAACATGGTCGGTCTAACTATCGCTGTGTAGAACTTGCCCTTAAATCTTGGTGGCACATTCTTATCACACAAAACACCAGATGCGAGCCTCCATTTCATCCACCCCGCTCCGATACGATGTGTAACATCCTCGTCAATCTCCCCGTTGCCTTGGATAGCAGACCCAAGATAGTTGAAACTATCTCTCTTGGGAATGACTTGTGTAACAAGCTTCACGTCCACTTTTGCTTCGTGCATCCCCTCACCGAACTTGCACTTCCAAGTATTCTGTTTTCGTCTACTCAACTTGAAACCTTTGGACTCCAGGGTCTGTCTCCAAACTTCCAGCCTAGCGTTAACCCCGCAGCGTGTCTCGTCAATCAGCATTATATCATCTGCAAATAACATACACCATAGCACCTCCCTTTGGATGTGTCGCGTCAACACATCCATTGACATAACAAATAAAAATGGTTCAAAATGTAATATTTAAAAAAAAATTAGGGATCTTTACACAAATAGCAAAGATTCAGTATTTACTTTTCCTAGCTGGTATGAATATATATAGTTATCCATATGTTATACATTTATTATATATATTATACATGTACGGGCTATTTTTAGGTTAAGCGGTTGGGTGGATGACTATTTAGGTTAACTAGTATAGCACCTGTGCTATGCGCGGAGAATATAAATCTTGTTGTGTGATCTAATTTGTTTGACCATATTATATCATATTGCTTGAATTAAATTTTAATTTTCTTTTTCTTATCCAATGAAATATGACCAATAAGAAAATCGGATGAAATTAGAAAAAGATTCATAATAGTCATCGAATAACTTTTCGGTTCCTCACTTTTCTTTATTACATAATCTACTATATTTATTATTATTTTATTTTTTATTATGATGTTTTATTAGCTTGTTACTTGTCTTAATATTTTTGTTAATTATCTCTTTTTAATATAATTATATTATATATATAAAAAAAAATTTCTTACTCCTAAAACTTTTTTTTGAAACATTTTTTCCATTGTACATTTTCATTTGAATTCGTCAAAAATATAAATTAATTTTTTCTTTATTAGTTATAATCTACCAATTTTTTAAATAGTTGGCATTTTTGTATTGGGGCGGGATGGATGAAATGGAGACTCGCTTCCGGTGTTTTGGGTGACAAGAAGGTGCCACCGAAACTTAAGGGTAAGTTCTACAGAGTGGTAGTCATACCAACGATGTTGTATGGGGCTGAGTGTTGGCCAGTCAAGATCGCTCGTGTCTAGAAGATGAAGGTAGCAGAGATGGGGATGTTGAGATGGATGTGCGGGCACACCAGGTTAGATAGGATCAGAAATGAGGTTATTCATGACAAGGTGGGTGTGGCCCCTATTGAGGATGAGATGCGGGAAGCGCGACTTAGGTGGTTTGGTCATGTGAGAAGGAGGAGCACAGACGCCCCGGTGAGGAGGTGTGAGAGGTTGATAGTGGAGGGCCTACGGAGAGGTAGAGTTAAGCCAAAAGAAGAGGTGGGGAGAGGTGATTAGGCAAGACATGGCGCAACTTCAGCTGACCGAGGACATGACCCTTGATAGGAAGGTATGAAGATCGAGGATTAGGGTAGTATAGTAGGTAGTCTAGAGTGTTCATAACAATAATATTGGCACGCAGTCTCGCTTTCTGTTGGTAGTAGGTTTTTATGACTAACCGTTCTTTCTTTCATTGTTGATCACATTACTATCTAGTTGTTTTTATTCCGTTTTTATATGGCTTCTTGATACTGTCCCTTCTTGTCTATATTTTCATTAATGTGGTGTTTATGTTTTCCTAAGCCGAGAGTATTGGAAACAACCACTCTATCCTCACAAGGTAGGGGTAAGGTCTGCGTACACACTACCCTTCCCAGACCCCACTGTGTGGGATATTACTGGGTATGTTGTTGTTGTTGTTGTTGTAGTATTATATGCCTAGAAATTAAGTTTTACTTTTCATTTGATGTCTTAGTAAAATTTTAATTTTTAAGATTTAATTATTAAATTTAATTATCTTTTAAAACTATGCTTTATTGCTTGATATTCTTTCATTACCTAATATTTTTGAATTTTGACTTTATCTATTAAGATTTAAGTTATGTGATATTTTAGATATGTACGATTTTTGTCATTATAACTCAAAAACGCTTTCTGATTTGAAATTCTAATACATATTATCATTTTATATTTTATACCATTTTTTCTTCTTTTGTTTCTTTATTGTTATTGATTTATTTGTTGCATTATCATGTGAATTTTTATTAGTTTGTTTTTAGATTTAATGTCCTTGCTTATTACCTCATTTAATTTTAATATAATATAGATTTCCTATAACATAGATAATATAGATTTCCTACTCCTAACAAAGTTGATTATTAATTTAATACTCTTTTACTTGAAATTCATTCAGTGTTCTATATCTTTTTTTATTTTTGACTTTATCTATATACAAAATCTCGAAATGATATAATGTAATAAGAATATTAAAGATTATGTATTTTAACTTTTAAGATTTTTTAGCATGCCAAATTATCTATACAAATCTATAATATAGATATAGATTAAATTTTGTAATAGAATCTAGTTAAATGTAGCCTTTAAAGTGCGAAGTAGTATTTTCTCTATATGATACTTGACTTGACTTCATGCTTCACTATCACCATATTAGGAAAAAACTACTCCTCAATTTGAATTGACAGTTTTTTTCTTCTTATTATTTTCGTTTTTATTTTAGAATAATTTTAAAACTCCAAATTTATTGACTCAAAGAGAGTAGCTAATTATTAACAACACATAATGCATAGTTTAAATTTTTTAAAATTTAAATTTAAAAAAAACTAATTATTACCTAACTTAACTGACTTTGTCCTAAGTTTCCAAGTGGCCTATTGTGAGGTTGCGACTTAGCTTAATGTGGAGGCTTTTTTCTCTCCTTTTAATAATAATATAGATAGATATAGATTTTTTTATTTTATATATTATTCTATTATTTTCAATAATATTTTCTGAATAAATAAACTTTTTATTTTTAGAAAAAAACAAAAATTATTAAATCGGTCCATGGATTTTCCTTCCTTTTCTTTTGTCGCATTTCGCTCAAAGGGTTGAAGGGAGATAGTGCATGTTCATAAGGGCCAACTCGATCTTCTTCCCCAGAGATCTCAGATGAGGGAACCCTGGGAGAGCCGCCGACTCCAACTACCGTCCATGTACGATCCATATTAGATCTTACCAACTGCCCATCCTACCTCCTCTTCGTTCTTGACAACCCATCTTTGTCTCAATAGAGTCTTTCAGTGGCACGTTTCGGTCCTCTTCCCCATTACTTAGAAAAAGTGAGCCATTTTAAATTGGCAATTTTTTATTTTTTATAATTTTAGTTTTTTATTTTAAAATAATTTTAAAACTCCAACTTGAAACTACTCTCCAATTTGAATGGACAGTTTTTTTTAAATTTTTTTGTTTTTTATTATAAAATATTTTATTTTATTATTTTATAGATATTTAAATTCAAAAACAATAACCAATAACTAATTATTAACTACGTATGCCATGAGGCTTTTTTCTAGACTGTCACTTGGTTTAAGGAGAGGGCTTTTTCCTCTCTTTTTACTAATATATAGATTCTTAAAAAATGTAGTGATTTTTTAACATATATATCTATATCTTTGCATAAAAATATTGAGTTCAGTTGAACTCGTTGTTTACATGCTACATCCGTCTTTGTGTATTATGTCTGGACATTGGAACAAAGGACATGTGTTGTAAGTAGTTTGTAGAGTTAGTGAAAACTAATCGGGCACTTGAGTTTATTAAGGAAAAAGGCGGAGTAATAGACAGGCGTTCATGGTTAGTTCAAGTGGCAAAGATTGAGGGACTTGTGACTTAAGTTATAAAATCGAGTTCGCCCCCTGCAAACTAAGACCGATATATAAGTGGATAAGGGTAGAGGGATGGATCCATTATACCCGAGTTTCGAAGACTACGATTGATCCTAAGAGTCAGCCCCATACCTAGGCCATCACCGAAAAAAAATCGCCCCAGACTGCAATTGATCCTAATGGTGTGGTCTAATGGTCAATGAAGTGGGTTGAGAACCATGAGTTCTCACGTTAGAATCTCAGGGGATGTCAAAATTGATCACATCAACAATAACGTCACCAATATGAGCATATCGACGATTGCTAGCTCCTATGATTCGAATACACATCAATTCTTGAGCCCCGCTGTTATCGCTACTTTTAAATGCGTCTGAGGTTGAATCATTTTTTTAATCCGTTCTTTGAATGCAAAGGGCGAAGAAAAGAAAAAAGAAATATTTTTGTCCAAAAAAAAAAGAAACATGCGGTTTTGTTTCATATCAAAGATCTTATTCAAAGAGAAAGATCTCAAATATTTGGAATTTCTTTTTGTATATTATATGGATGATCCGATGCGCAAGGACCATAATTGGGAATTGTTTGATCGTCTTTCTCTGATGAAGAGTCGAAATAGAATCAACTTGAATTCAGGACCGCTATTCGAAGTCTTAGTGAGACATTGGATTTCTTATCTCATGTCTGCTTTTCGTGAAAAAATACCAATTGAAGTGGAGGGTTTCTTCAAACAACAAGGGGATGGGTCAACTATTCAATCAAATGATATTGAGCATGTTTCTCATCTCTTCTCGAGAAACAATTGGGCTATTTGGGTTGTAAACCATGAGGTCTCAGGTTAGAAACTTAGGGGAGGTAAAAAACTAGGTGATTTCTTCCCATTTGTCAAAACCTTAGTAGATAGAGTTACCGGTACTTTTGCCGGTGGGAGGTAGCAGGTATCGCTTGGATAGTCAAGGTGCGCACAAGCTGCTCCGGACACCACAGTTATCATTAAAAAAGAAGATGAAAAGTTCACTGATTATGTTTATTGGTAAAAGGGCACTTGGAGGGGACTTGGAAGGAAGCTTAGCTCGGTAGTCTCTCTTGAGATTTCTGGGTCATTATATTGATTTTGCTTTGCTTTAGTTTCTGTTACTGGGGTTTTATTGCTCACTTGTATCATTAGGTTAAGACGTTAAGTACAGGAGTAGTACTTTATTTATAGAAAATTGGAGTATGGTAACAGTGCTGTTTTGCTCATTTGCATCCCATCTCTTTCTATATGAGGGCACCTATGAAGTGGGAGTTCTATGTGAAGAATTTGGTGCACTCTGTTCTGTCTTATTGTGGAAGTTTGTGCATTGCCCTATGTGAAAGAGATCTTTGTTTAGTACAATTTCTTTTCCCAAAGGTTCCATTTGAATGTGATGACATACGATGGTGGAACTTGCCAGTAAGTTGCTTAGAGATTAAATAACCTTAAAAAAGAAACATACTGTAGCAGTAGTAGCAACAGGAAAAAACCAACAGCTGAACCCTGTAAAGTACTCCGTGGTTGTTAGCTGGTATAGTCATGCTATACCCCATGTAGTGGTGTTGATTTTATCAACTGTGTGCATACTCTATATATGCATCTTGACTACTTATCTTGGGCTAATAGCTCTTTTCCTTGTTCCTCTGTCTTCTCACCTGGTTACAAACTGATATCTGTGATTATAGGCTTGGTTGAAACAGAACCGGAGGCAGCACTTGAGGGTTTTGCTGAAGTAGTTCGTATGGAACCTGAGAAGGCTGAGTGGTAAGGAGTTGAAAGTTATATGCTTTTTGTGCAGTGTTGTAGCTGGTAAATTGTTCAGCTAACTCCCTTGCATGTTTGCTTTACCTATATAAAGAGAATAGACGAGCTGTGTATTTGTGAGATTTGTGATGCTGGAGATTGATGTGATGGATCTGTTCCATGTGAACCTCACGGTCCTTAGCAACTGCACTTTCTCATTGAGTTAATAATTAATTTTCTATCTCAAGCAAACTACTACTCCACAGTTTTGTTTTATTAACACGCAGCCTAAGACTCAAGCAGGGGTTGAACTAAGAGAAACAGTCTTATATGGCATATGTAGGAAAAACTCCAGTTATTTTATTAAGCTATATCGTTATCTTACAAAACCTGTGGGGGGGGGGGGGGAAGATACAATATATGCCATGTGTAGATGATTGTGCGACAGAAACTGGAAAGACTATCAAGTTTCTCCTTTTCAATCTCTCACTCCTGTTTAGTTTACGCGTATGACTTAATAACTTTTCAGAAATTGTTGGTATGAGCACTTAAAGGTGAGACTTCTCTAGTTGATTGTCAGATCTGATAGTGCGTAGACACACTTTGTCATTGTAGGCCAAAAGGTGTGGTACTGTTAAGACATTTGCTTCTCGTTCATGTGATTTGATACTTCTTAGAGACACTGTAATGTGATTTGATGCTATTTCACACATTAGCTTCTTGTTTCATGTGATTTGATACTTTTTAAGCAAAGGTCTCCCACAAGTTTTAAGATTCTCTAGAATATGCTTTTGTATGAAACTAATCAACTGTTCTTATTGTTTTTCAGGGGATTCAAAGCTTTAAAGCAAACTGTTAAGCTTTACTATAAGCTTGGGAAGTACAAGGAAATGATGGATGCTTACAGAGAGATGCTAACCTACATTAAATCAGCAGTGACAAGAAATTATAGTGAGAAGTGTATTAACAATATCATGGATTTCGTCTCTGGATCAGCTAGTCAGAACTTCAGCCTCCTACAAGAGTTCTACGAGACAACATTGAAAGCCCTTGAAGAGGCAAAGAATGAGGTCAGAACAATATTCCTTCCCGCCGGTGTAGTAGGCTGGATTTTAAGGTTCATACTTGAGTTTATGTCTGTTTTGTCAAGGGTCTCATAGTGTCCTTCTTTTGCAGAGGTTGTGGTTCAAGACAAACCTAAAGCTTTGCAAAATTTGGTTTGACATTGGGGAATATGGGCGAATGAGTAAGGTAGCATTCTTTTTCAGATTAGTATCTGCAGTTATAGTGACACTCTATAAATTTTCCTACCAATAACTTTAGTATTCAATTAGATTTTGAAAGAACTCCACAAGTCTTGTCAAAAAGAAGATGGCACTGATGATCAGAAGAAAGGTACGCAGTTGTTGGAGGTGTATGCAATTGAGATCCAAATGTATACGGAGACGAAAAATAACAAAAAACTGAAGGTATGTTATAACCTTTTTATGATACTGGGTTTTTTGCACCTTTAGTGACAATCCTCTTAGTTGATATGGCCTAAATATCCATCTCTCTATTTAATGTCAGGTTCATATGTAGTTCTTTGTTCTAAGTTACTCTCTGGTTTTATTTTGTGCTTTTACCACCTTTTTTAAAAAAAAATCTTTTCCCACTGCGAAACCAGTTGTTATACTTCATCTAGAAGGTAGTGAAAGACGTCTCCAAAAGAGAAAAAAAAAATGATCAAACTTTCACAGAAGATGAGAGACTTTCTACATCTATATATTTGTATAGAGGGTAATTAAATGCCCATTTAACTGCCTTCAAGAGGTGCAGCAAAAATTCAAAGATGAACTCCCCTCTTTAATTCTATGCTACTAAAGAATCTGTCAACATGGAATTCCAACTCTGTTAAATTGGAGATTCAGTGCTTCCAAATTTTATCTCGGAGGCTTCAGGCTTCTCTCCTCTATCTTTTAATATGCCTTGTTCATTATTTTGTCATTTTCTTATTTTGATTCTGGATATGTCATAAAGATCTAATTTATTCATTAAAGAGGATGCATGAATGCTGGAAGACATACTGAAACATGTCCGTGAATAGCTCAATTGCTTTTCTTTTTATCACTAATTGTTGCCTACTGAGATTCTCAAACAAATGTATATAATTTCAGGAGCTATACAACAAAGCACTTTCAGTCAAGTCGGCGATTCCTCACCCAAGAATAATGGGAATAATTCGTGAATGTGGAGGAAAAATGCATATGGCAGAGCGGCAGTGGGCAGAGGCAGCTACAGACTTCTTTGAAGCTTTCAAGAACTATGATGAAGCCGGGAATCAGAGGCGCATCCAGTGTCTAAAGTATGTATGCTGTTTATCATTGTGCTTGTTATACTCCTTGTTTATTCTGGCATTTTCTTCTGGGTTAGGACATATGGGAAGAGTATATTTGGAAAAAAATGAATCTCTCATAGACTACAAAAGTTAACATCTTCAACTATGTGATATTTTTTTTTTACTAAGAATCATCTAATGATACTTGAGAAAAAAGATTTAAGGTCATCGTCTGGGTTTGTTTTGTTGTTGTTACCTATGCTTCTTCTGACACATGCACTTTAATGCATTTCTGAATACAGCTTCATTATGTGATTTCTTTGACATTTTTTCATTCAAGGGAGGATGTGTCAGAACTTTCTTAATTGCATTATAACATAGAATTTATCTCTTCACCTCAGTTGTTATGTGGACCCAGAAAATTATTTTGCAGATTTCACCTTCATTTCTCTCCTGCGCTCCGGCAAAGAAACATTGCCCTTCCTAATATTTGTAGTCATTTTGTTTCATCTTACAGGTACTTGGTTCTGGCAAATATGCTGATGGAGTCTGAGGTAAACCCTTTCGATGGCCAAGAAGCAAAACCGTGAGTAGTCAAAGAGTTTTCTCTTCCCTTTTTTTTTTGTATAAAGAGATTGACCTGTATTCTATGAGTTTTGTTATTGGAGTCACTCGAGGAAGTACTGCACCTTAACTAAATTGCATTGCTATTGGTGCTTGACTGTATTTATACTTTTCAGCTACAAAAATGACCCTGAAATACTTGCAATGACAAATCTTATAGCAGCATATCAACGAAATGAGATCTTGGAGTTTGAGAAAATTCTGAAGGTGCGGCTATTAGAATATTGCTTCTATAAGTCCTTCAATTTGTAGTTATTATCATTCTGATTGTGCTTTTCATGGAATCCTTCAGAGTAACAGAAGAACAATAATGGATGACCCCTTCATTAGAAATTACATTGAAGATCTTTTAAGAAATGTCAGAACCCAAGTGTTGCTGAAGATCATCAAGCCTTACACAAGAATCCGGATTCCCTTCATTTCCAAGGTGATAATAGATTTTTCTTTCTTGCTAGAGAATATTACAGGGAGATCTTCCCCTATTAGCTCTCGTAGCTTCTCAACTTTGACGTTCCTATTTATCAATTAAATTTTCTGTTTTATTCTTTGTGTGTGTTGGGGGAGAGGGGGGGGGGGGGGGGGTTGGCAGGGCAAGGGAAGATTGAACAAGGTGTTAGTTTATCAACAAACTATCTTCAAGATGGGATAATGGTGGTGTACCACTTAGGGCTGGCAAAAATGGCCCAAGGCCGCCCAACCCGCCCAATATTTCATGGGTTGGGCATGATATAATTTTCTGATGGGCTGACTTTGGGCATAGCCCAAGTGCAACCCGTGAAATCAGATGGCCCAAGTGCAACCCGTGAAGGAACCCAAAGCTAACCCGTGCCCAGGTTTTAATGACAAAGAAGAAGATGATGAACTCACAAATGAAATTCTCTTTGCTCCATTTCCCAATATCAGTTAGTCTTTCTCTATTTCGTTAATAATAATACATTCACTATTTGACTAACTCACACTTAATTACTGAATTTGTATTCAAGAAAGAACTGAAAAATATTGTTTTCATGTTTTTTTTTGTTTCAGAAAACAATGCATAATGTTAAGTCTAATAAAATATGTAAACAAATAGACCTAGAAGTATTAGCTATTTTTTTTTCATTCTTTAGAAAATTATTAGACTAGAAAATAATAGCAAAATATAAAGAATTTTCTGATTGGTTTTGATTAAATTATTTCTTTTTTTGATAAGGTCAAATTAAATTATTTAGATAATCACTAAATATCGGTGTTACATTAATTAATTTTATTAGAGAAATATGTGAGTACTAGTAAAACTTATGACTAACAAAATCTAAAACGTCAACAACTCAACATAATTAGTTATGTGATGTCAAATTCTGAAATGTTTGCACTATTATAAAAATTTGCAATGGATTGTTTTGCTGCTGCAATTTCACGAGAATAAGTACATACTAGTTAAACTATGCTTTGAAAATTTGTAATGAGAAGATTGAAATTGTATTGTTGATTTACATTGGACAAATGTAAAAGTTGATAACATTGTAAAATTTTGGATCAAACTGGACGGGTTGGGTATTGACCCATTTATTGGTTCAACCCATCCTAACCAGCCCAAACATAACCCATTTGCCACCCCTAGTACCACTTTACCAGATAACGTATCCGAATTTGGGATATTCGTATATTAGCCAGGCATATTCTCGTTGGTTCTTATAAGTATCCATCGTCTTGTGCTTTATCATGAACTATTGTTACTAAGCTGTGCGTGTAATAGAATTCCTAATTGGCTGCTATTACCTAACATGCAGGAGCTTAATGTGCCAGAAAAAGACGTTGAGGAGTTGTTGGTATCACTGATCTTGGACAACCGTATCCATGGGCACATTGATCAAGTGAACCGGTTGCTAGAGTGTGGAGACAGGTGAAACACTGAACTCGATGTTGTGATAATTTGGTTGTTTTTGGCTGACATTACATCTAATTTGTTTTTCATGCTTTTACGCGTGCAGATCGAAAGGAATGAAAAAATACGCTGCCATTGACAAATGGAACACACAACTAAAGTCACTATACCAAACCGTTGGCAACAGAGTATGCTGAGAGTACCCTGACATGAAAAGAGTAGAGTGATTATATTATAGACTCTTAATTGTTTTTTTTGGGTTATTTCTGAACTGAACGGGATTCATGTTCTGAAATATTACAATGTTTAGCTGCTCTTTTTGACATGTAGGTTTTATGTACAAAATTCGATATTTCTTCCCCCTTGTTCGAAGAAAAATTTTGTTCATTGGATTGGTGTAAACATGGGACGCTGGCCGCTGTTTAAAAACCGAAGAGAAACCAACGGAGTATTGAGCCGCGCATGTCAAAGCAGTGAACTATTAAATAGCAAGAGCTTTTATCTGATTTGTGTTACTTTCTGCTTCTACTCTGTGACGACCAAGCAGCGATGAATTGCTGCCAACGCAAACGAAACAATTTAATTTTTTACTCCCATCTCATTTTTTTTTTTTTTGAATTATACTAGCTATCTGGAGAATTCTTTTTTTTTTTAATCTTTTTTGGTGAACATGGAATATTTATTCATTACTAAGTAGCGGAATTACGTAGTATTGACATCCATTGGAAATTTGGAATCGTCAATAGATTTGAGTAACATCCCTACTGAGATAACTAAACTAAGACCACTCAATTTTCCAAGCATAGACAAATTATTACAAACAGAACTAGAAACATTTCTAGTAATAGCTACTCCATTGCTATCTGCGAGGACGAGAAGAATGATATTTAATGATAAATTTATTCACGTATAATCTTTTTTCCATGAAAAAGTTGAGCATTCATGGTATGCTTGATTGGAGAAAGAAAATGTTTTTCAATTTCCATTGGTTAAAGATGTTTTTTTTTTCCTCTCGAAAATCAAGTTCCTTAAAAATCAGAAAAATGACTTTCTTGATAGGAGTAGGTAAAACAAGTTCCATAAATGAGTATTCTACGTAGGGGTGTTCATAAAAACCCGAAAAAACGAAACATACCGACCAAAAAAATCGATATTTTTTAGGTTTGGTTTGGTTTTGGTTTTGAATTTTAAAAACCGATCAAATTTGGTTTGGTTTTGGTTTTAATCAAAAAATAACCAAACCAAACCGACTATAGAAGTAGCTATTTAAATTTATTATTATACCTATATATATATGTATATTTTTATATAAAATTTCTAAAATTTTATGGTACATATTAGTCATTTATATTTTTAGTCTAGTTTTTTGCTATTATAATAATCTAATTCTTTGCCTTTAGATTCTAGTTTGGTTGGTAGTTTTCTTTTGCTAAGTACAAGAATTTATTTCATGTTAAAATTAATCAATTTTTAATTGAATACTTAAATTATTCATCACTATTTGATTCAATTATCATCATTATATCTTGGTAAATGATAGATTTCTCAATGAGCAATTGGTTTGATAGTGTTACGTCGAAAATGTAGTCTTCGAAATATGTGTTTGGTAGTGTATGTCTCATATTTTGAGAAAAAAATCGATAAATAACCGAAAAACAGACCAAAACCGAATCGATAGAAAACCGATTTAATTGGTTTAGTTTGGTTCTAATATGTGAAGAACCGAGTTACTTGGTTTGGTTTCTTTTTAGGGAAAAACCGATCCAAACCGAACCATGAACACCCCTAATTCTACATTCCGCCCCCCAATCCCCATCCTAACTGCGGATCCCCACCCCCTCACACCCAACCCAACAATCCTACCTAGGGGTGTCAATGGTTCGGTTCGGACGGTTATTTTCTAAAATTTGTACCATACCAATTTTTCGGTTATTCTATTATGCATAACCAAAATTAGACTTTTCGAAACCGTCATGTCGGTTTCTCTTCGGTATCGGATGGTTCGGTTAATTTTCGATATTTTTTTAAATGTCATGTAAAAATCACTAGTAGAAGTAGAATGCAATAACATACGTACTTTTATAGGACTTATCAAACTCTCAAGATATTTTTACTCTTTAAAGGGTGATGAATTAAGAAAATATTAAAGATGGTCAGAGTATATATTCATCAACTATTCTACAGCAGCGTAAAAGAAACTAAACAAAGATATTAAACGAGTAAAAATATATTAACCAAGTTGGAACTCAAGAATAAACTCTATAAAAGATTAAATATTCAAACAGATAAATCTAAATCAAATGAAAGAAAACATATTCAATACATTGTAGTTTGCTACGAATCGCTAGAATAACTTGTGTCTTGCTAGTGAATATGTTGGAAATAATTTAGTTTCAATAGGAGTAGCATTATATGTTTGAGAATTAATATTTTGAGTTTAATTACTTGTTTGCTTGTAACCGTTTTCACAATTCCAAAGCTCAAGGAAAATTTTAATACACTATTATTCTTAAACTTAATATATAAATATATTTTTCACATGTAAATTTATTCGGTACAATTCAGTATTTTTTCAGTTTATATTTATAAAATAAAAAACCTACCCTAATTATCGGTACGGTTATAGATTTATATAAAAACCTACGGTTTTATTAAAAGAAACCTAAAAATCGGTTCGATACGTTACGATTCGGTCGGTTTACTCAGTTTTTAAATATCCATTGACACCCCTAATCCTACCATCCAGGAGCGAATCTAGTGCAATAGGTATGATTTTACGTGAACCCAGTAACTTTTGCTTAGATCTTATTTTTTTATATAAAAGTTCATTAATTTTGTAAGAATATTTAGCTTAGAACACAGTTCACTCATCTGATTATTAGTGTATAATAATTTGAGATCATGTGAAATCCATAAGCTTAAAATCCTTATCCGCCTTTGCTATCGTCTTGCCCTCCATTCTATAGTTATTTGTCTATATTATTACATGTATGTTATAAGAAAAATCAAATTATGGTGGATGTCTACTCTTCCTCCATGATCTTCTCAAATGCTTAATGACATATTCAATGACATATTTATATGCTTAATGACATATTCAATGACATATTTTTCTTCACTTTTCATGCTTATATAAAGGCCTTGTAATAGATAGGAAAATATACACAATTGAAGAAGAAAATCTCTTCTTTCTCTCTATCTCCATTTCTTGTTCATGTTTTACTAAATTGCTTTTATTTCATAACAACATATCTTGTTCATGTTTTACTAAGTTGCTTTTATTTTATAACACGTTATCAGCATGAATTGCTCATTTCATGATCTTCTACGTCAAGACTATGTAAATTATAAGCAGGCAATGAGATCAAGTACAATGAAAAATGTCTTGGATGATAATACAAAGATAAGTTTTACATCCATCTAAACCCATTCATACTTTCATATCTTTGCATTAACTTTATGTGCAGTGTTTAGTAAAAATATTTTTTTTCAATTGTATCCAGTGAAATAAAGAACTGGAAAGGTATGTCTTTATTTACTATATCTCTTATAGGACAAATATAATATTCCAGCGTATATATATTTTTATGACCTTTTACATACTATGATAGATAATTATTAAGGTAATTTAGTAATAATATTTTTACCATAACATGATTATTTCATTGAAAGCAAAATTGGCATATATCCTAATGAAATACATCATGTTATGCCAACGCATTATGGCCTAGCATGCCTTTATATGGGTAAGGCATTGGGTTTGAGTCCTAATGCACCATATTGATAATAATAATAATAATAATAATAATAATAATAATAATAATAATAATAATAATAATAATAATAATAATAATAAATAAAAAAAAATAATAATAATATAATTTTCATGAAAAAGCATGAAGCTTGTCCCACTTGATTTGCTCCATTCTTAAAGTTCATGTGATAGCAGTGCATGATAAGTCTAAATAAAGACAAGTGGTTGACCAATGAATGCGGGCGTGCGAAAGGCCAAACTAATAATAGTTATCACTATGGTAATTATAAAAAGGGAGAAATTCTTTGAAAAGAATGTGACTTGTGATAAACATTGAGATTGCATACTCATTCCTGAAAGCGAATGTGGAAATATATATATATGATAAAGATTATGCATAATAATGTACTTGTGCATAGTTGAATAAATACTACAACTCACCTCTAAGGGAGGTTTGAGACAAAGAAAGATAATGAATATTATTGTGTAGTTACATGAATATATCATTGGTCGCATGCATGTGATACGCCAAAAAATATTTTGTCATGCCTTATGAAAGTTATTAAAAGCAAAATTAAAGCAAGAAATTATTTTGCTTGTGATGATTTTAAACATGACAATTATTATGATATGATTATCTTTGTGAAAGAGGCATTCATTATATGGATGGTGTGACAAAAGATCTTGTAGTACAAAAGCAGTTAAGAGTTCTGAAAGAACTAATTTGTTACTACCCGGATGAATGAAATTATTCATGACATTAATATTGTAGTAAGTATCAAAAAAAATATTTTGATTTACAAATATATTAGCCAAAGTGGTTGGCATATTGAGATTATAAATGAAAAGAATATTGAATATCTTTATATTACTATAATCATACTAGGTAAATATGAAATGTTACCTGACTTTTCTTCTATTTATACTACACAAGTATAAGCATGATGATGCAATCACAAGCCACAAGTAAACTAGAGGTTTACTGAAATAAATATTAGTTGGCATGACCGGTTGACCATCTCGGTTCAATTATGATGCGAAAAAAAAATTAGTTGAGAATTATATTGGCATATATTGAAGAAATATAAGATTCTTCAAGAATTCTCTTGTGCTGCTTATTCTCATGATATACCAGTTAAGGTTGGAATTGAATCCTTTGATTTCTGGAACGAATAAAAAGTGATAAATATATGGGCCCAGTCGCCTTCCATGTGGACCGTTTACTATTATATGATTTTAATAGATGCATCTATTATATGGTCATATGTGCATTTGTTATCAACTTGTAGTTTGACTTTTACAAGATTGATTGCTCAAATTATTAGAGCACAGTTCCAGAATATAAATTATGATGATTTATCTTGATAATACTGGTTTAAATCCAAGTTGGTTTAGCAGAAATTGTATGCCTCCAATTATATCTAAACCATTGGTTATGAGAACAAAATTGCCAAAATAAAATTTGGTATGTGATGTATTATTTAATATACAACAGCACTTGTATGCATCTCGCCAAGATATGATAAGTTCTCCCTATCACAATCGGTTCAGGGTCAGGAACCAAATAATTTCCATCTAGAAATATGAATGTGCTATATGATTTAATTATTCCACCACAATGCACAAAGATGGATCCCCAAATAAGGCTAGGGATATGTGTTGGTGGTCTCAACAATAGGGGGAGAAAATGGGAAACTGAAAAAGTAATGCATGTAATGAATTATTATGAGTACATCGAGATCCTCGTAAGAGAAAATGTGAACTTGAAGTTCAAGTGATAATTCATTTGTAAAATATTACCAGGCGTATTTGCTGACCCAAAGCTAAATATCATATTCAGCTGCTAATGCTCCAAATAAAATAAAGTTCATAATGAATAGAGTCCATGGCATGCATAAAGCATAATAGACTAATCGGTTCCAAAGATAAAACTCCTTGAAGAAGGAGAGGAGCAAATGTTCAAGATGGTCATAATAAGGAGGCAAGTGCTCTAGAAGAGTACCACGATATAACACTTCATAAGACCTCATGGGAGAGGCTCAGGTACCTGAAAATAATAAGATAAAGAGATCTCAATAAGTTATGTCTTTATTAGGTAATAGTAGAACCGATATAAAATGATCATCGACGATATTGTTAATATAATGTAGCGCTCAATATTATTAATATTGACGAGGATCTTGAGCTCAAACCTGTCATGAAATTTGGACAGATAAATGATTGGCCAAATAAAAAATACGCAATAAAAATTGATTTCACCTGAAAAATATGAAGTTGGACGGATAGTCCCAACACCTGAAAGTATAAAGTCACTGGAGGTATAAATGTATTCTTGTGAGGAAAAAAAAGGTCAAGTCGATAGACATAAAGACGACTTGTGTCACAAGAAGATTTGTAAATATTCTGGCATTGATTATATAGAGACATGTTCTCTTGTGGTGGATGTCGCCATTTCAGGTTTTAATCTGGCAATACAAGAAAAATGTGATATGTGTATAATGAAAATCATTGAAGGATTTAAATTGTTCTGAAGCATATTAAGGTTTTCAAAAAATTTATTAAATAAAGCTTCAAAAATCCTTATACGGATTGAAACAATCAGGGCGCATGTGGTATAATCACTTGAGTGAGTACCTGTTGAAAGAAGGGTACAAGAATGATTCAATTTGTCCTTGTGTCTTTATAAAAAGATTTGGATCTAAATTTGTTATAATCACCGTGTATGTTGATGATTTAAATATCATTAGAACTCCTAGGGAGCTTCCTAAAGCAGTAGAGCTTCCTAAAGTAGTAGACTATTTAAAGAAAGAATTTGAAATGAAAGATCTTGGAAAAATAAAATTTTGTCTTGGTCTACAAATTAAGTATATGAAAGATGGAATTTTTGTCCATCAATCAACATATACTAAAATAATTTTAAAGTGATTTTATATGGATAAAGTACATCCATTCCGACCTCATGAA
The DNA here is from genome assembly GCF_000390325.3 of Nicotiana tomentosiformis. NCBI lineage: Eukaryota > Viridiplantae > Streptophyta > Magnoliopsida > Solanales > Solanaceae > Nicotiana > Nicotiana tomentosiformis. Next base: position 122,075,587 of record NC_090822.1, read on the forward strand.
AATAATGAAGAGCTTCTTGGTTCCGACGCACCATATCTTAGTGCAATTGGTGCACTAATGTGTCTTTCTAACATTACAAGGTCTGACATAACTTTTTCAGTTAATGTCTTAACAAGATATAGCTCTGCTCCTACAAGGAGATATTGGAATGGAATCAAACACATATTGCGGTATCTAAAAGTGACTACCGATATGGGATTATTTTATGGCAATGACTGCAGTCTTGATCTTGTTGGTTATGCCGATGCTGGGTATTTATATGACCCACAAAAGGTTCGATCTCAAACAGGCTATGTGTTTACATATGGAGGCACTGCCATATCTTGGCGATCGACTAAGCAATCAATCGTGGCTACTTCATCTAATCATGCTGAGATAATTGCTATTCATGAAGCAAGTCGAGAATGTGTATGGTTGAGGTCTATAATACACCTTATTCGAGACAAATGTGGTTTGAAGTGTAACAAACTACCCACAATTTTGTATGAAGACAATGCAGCATGCATAGCCCAGTTGAAGAGAGGATTCATAAAAGGGGATATGACAAAACACATTTCACCAAAGTTATTTTTCACACATGATCTTCAAAAAAATGGTGATATCAATATGCAACAGATCCGTTCAAGTGATAATATGGCTGATTTGTTCGCCAAATCTCTACCGACGTCAACCTTCAAGAAACTAGTGTACAAGATTGGGATACGAAGGTTCAAGGGTGTGAATTGATGCTCTCATCAGGGGGAGTTAATACGCGTTATACTCTTTTTTCCTTACAAGGATTTGTCCCACTGGGTTTTTCTTGCAAGGTTTTTAATGAGGCAATCAAAAGGCGTATTTCTAAATATGTGTACTCTTTTTCCTTCACTAAGATTTTTTTGCCATAGAGTTTTTTCCTAATAAGGTCTTAACGAGGCACATTATCTATGGACATCCAAGGGGGAGTGTTATAAGAAAAATCAAATTATGGTGGATGTCTACTCTTCCTCCATGATCTTCTCAAATGTTAATGACATATTCAATGACATATTTCTATGCTTAATGACATATTCAATGACATATTTTTCTTCACTTTTCATGCCTATATAAAGGCCTTGTAATAGATAGGAAAATATACACAATTGAAGAAGAAAATCTCTTCTTTCTCTCTATCTCCATTTCTTGTTCATGTTTTACTAAATTGCTTTTATTTCATAACAACATATCTTGTTCATGTTTTACTAAATTGCTTTTATTTTATAACAATGTAAACATTGTTGAAATATAATTCTTTTTTACTTAAGAGAATTATTTATTTTCCGGTAAAAAAATTTTTCCTACCAAATACAACTACTAAGAAGGCAAATGAAAATAAAAATAAAAATAAAGAAGGCAAATATTTTGGGAGGATAGATATTTCATCAAATCTAAGCCCTAATTGCTATTTTGGGGAAGAAAGTAACTTCAGAAGACCTATTATGGGTATTACCTCGCATGTTCCGTGGCCACTCTCAAACAAAATAGTGTACTAACATTCACAAAAGCCACTGTTCTCAGCGTATCTCTCATCGCTCAAAGGCAAAGAAGTATTGCTGCAAAATTTTCATTTTTTGGTGAGTGTTTTCTTTTCTTTCACTTTCAGAAAAATTATAGGCGATTTTCTCATAGAATAACTTTGGTATTTACATCTTTGCTTCTTCATCTTGTACTGTTGTCTAGTTAATTTTTGCTTCTTTTTTGGCAATTGGGTTTTGAGTATTTTCTGTAAACTTTTATGGGTATATACACTTTTGCTATTTCTTTGCTTTTTCATGCTCAAAAATGTTTTTTTTAAAAACTTGGGGTCTTTATTGTGAGTTATTGAGCCTAAAGTTTTGATTTTTTCTAATTTTCTAATTTTTCTAATGAAACCAATTTCATTGTTAGTTACTTTAGTTTCATTCTGGATATTGTGGAAAGTAAGGTATCATCTGTGAAATGGGTCAGTAAGGATTCATATAGCTGAGTAAATATTATTTTATTGAATTGAGTGAAACAAATCTATGTTGCACGGACTCTCCAAAATGCTGCCGCACCTGTGTCGGATCCTCCTAATATACACTACATTTGAAGGATCCGACAAGCACATTTTCGGAGAGTCCGAGCAACATAGAAACAAATGAAACATTGTGATGTGATGAGAGAAGGTATCTCCTATCTAGGAGTGATAAGTGGAAGCTATCATTTTGGTTCTTTTTTCTTTGCCTCACTTCAGATTCTGGTTGTATTTACTTAGTATATTTGTTATTCATTTATATCAAGTCTCTTTTAAGGTAAAATGGCATCCTTAGCTTGTCTATGGAAAGTAACCACTAGCGACTAATAGAGTATGGTCAGCTTCAAGCATTTGAAATAGCCATTTTTTCATCATTTTCAAGCCTCTTTTTAGGGTAAATCCATCCTAAAGCTAGTTTATTTAATGAAATTTCGCCAGTTTGGTCCCGAATTAGTAAATACCACTTTTGAACTACCAAAACTGTCATAGTGCGTTATTAAGTCGGGGGATGCCCTATAGATGGAATTGGTATTTTGGGGGCTGGGGCAGAAAACTTACATAAACTAGAAAGCAAATGATGAATGAGGAAAGGGACAAATATGAAGGACAAAAAACTGAGATTTGATAGAAAAATGAGTAGGAATCCATTTTCAAGGAATTAAGACGTTAGGGGTGACAGAGCAGGTGGCATGTAGTTTATGGCGGAATAGATGGTTTGGTTGGTTACCACAGTGTTATTAAGTCATTGAAATTAGTTCGAAATGAGTATTTATTGCTTCATGAATGAAGTCATGAGCTTCAAAGAAGAGTACACTTCAAACTATGACGTACAATTCTAACAAGAAGCGGTCGGTTCTTCGAATCTCAACGTTGAGAAGTTGGATTATATCTGCGCTATAGATACTGGATTTAGTTATTTAATTACATCTTGATTATTATAGTACTAAATCCATATATGTTTGATACTTTTAGCTTTTTCATTAATTATGCGCTTCACTTTAAAGAAGCGTGCTTTTAATTTCTCGTTTATTCGCTTCAAACCCCATATACCTTGTGGCTTTTCTGCACTTTTAAATTATAAAAACACTAGGTCATCAGTGGATTCAAGATGATCAACGTGAGAATACTAGATTTTATGGGGTAAAGATTAAAGAAGAGTTAATTCTGAAGGAGGATATGTTTTTAACACAAGCTTTATCATGCCACTTCATACATTTGGATAAGGATTTTGAATGGGAAGTTTATAGCTATGGGAGATGTGAACATTCACTCACCCTAGGAAGAGTGGTATGTAGTAAGCAGAGAGTGTAACTACCGTGGATAATTGCAAGGAATTTCAACGTTGTGAAATTTGCCCATCTGTTAAGATTGTGTTGGAAAGAAGGAAGAAATTTTGGAATATGCTAATAACTGTTGGAAACTTATTTTCATTTATCTATTGCACCTCACCTTTGCTCAACTGTTTGAAACGTTAGTTTTTTGGTGTACTTGGTGGCAACTTGTCACAAAACTCGAAGTGTTTAGTACATGGATTTTGATCTTCGTGAGAAGATGAACAGCACTGAAAATTGAAGAATGGAAGTCTTTTTGTTATATAATTGTGCTCGAAGAGATAGTCAAACACTTAATTTTTGGCTAGCTGAAGTGTTATTACCGATCATTCCATCACCCATTTCTGGTAAATAGTAATTTTGCTGCTTCATACCCTGTATATACCCTGATGTTTCAAAATAAAAGAGAACTTGATTTATTGGATACATATCCAGGTCTAGATATTCCCTGATATCTCGATTTTCTGGTTAATTCAGCAATACCTTCAAATAGTAGTGGACAGGTTGATGGACTAATGTTATTATAGTAATAATACTACTACTGATAATAATATTAATAATTTTTTTTTGTTGTTGTTGTTGTTGTTGTTCGTGTTGTCCTTTCCTTCATTATTATTGATTACTAAGATCTTGCCGTCTATATTGGGATGCTTATTTGTTGTCCATATTGTTTCAGGGTTTTTGAAATGGAGGATACACCTAAAGTAGAAGACCTATTGCCTGAGGGGCCCGCAGAAAGTGCGTCTGAGAAGATACCAGAAACCCTTGAGGAGATGCTTTCTAGGCATAGGTACTTCATAAAGCTCTTTTGGGACTTGTTGCCTTGGTTTTTGCTCTCCTCTCTTTGTATTATTGATATTCTCTGTATAACTTTCGACATGATTATTACATTGTTCTGCTTGTAAGACCAGTCATACTCTGCTCGCATCCCATCGTATTTATCCGAAAATGTTTTCAACTTTGTCAGCAATTGCTCGTATTGCTCAAATATGAGCTTATGGGAGGATTACTAACCTTTTAAAATGCTGATCTGCAGAGAAAGAACTGAGAAGTTTTTCTAATTGCAGAAATGAAAATTACAAGCTCTCCTCCCTTCATTCTTATTTAGTTGTCATGTTTACTAACAATAGTTTATCCAAAATACTTCTCATTTTAGACAACCAAGAAAGATTTAATTAATTTTTTCACCTTCACCCTTTAATAAATGTGGTGAGAGATTAATATAGTGAAAGCAAGAACAGTAATATTAAGATCTAAGAATTAATAAGGGCCATTTAGTCAAATTATCCTTTTAATTAATGTTTTCAGGGGGCATGCAAAAGCCAAACATGACAACTTGACAAGTAAAAGAGATAGGAGGGTAATTCAGTTATTGAATGTATGAGCGTTGATTGTGAAGCACTTGCTTAATTTATCACTTCAAAGTAATTATTTGGGAGCTTAAGTTTTTGTTGACACATATCACATCATATCGTTGTATGCAGGAAAGAAATCTCTCAGCTACAGGACAAAGAAATTGCGATGAAAAAGGCAGCGGCTAAAGGCAGCAAAGCTGAACAGAAAGCTAAGAAGAAACAAGTGGATGAAGAAGTAGCTAAACTTTCCGCGAATCTCAAAGAAAGGCATGCTGGGGAGCTTTCTTCTTTGGGCTACAGTGGTGGTAGTAATAATGGGAAGGAAAAAGGGAATCTTGACACGTTGGTGAAGGCTATTGCTGGGGTTTCCGTCGGTGGAACTGACCATTCAAAACCCAGCAAGAGTGTCAAGAGGCGTGAGAAAAGAGCTCAACAAGAAGCAGCCCGAGAGCAGAGAATACAAGAAGAGCAGAGCAATATCGTAAGTGATCGAGTTATTGAGAATGAAAAGTTAGAAAGTAAACTTGAGCCCCTTGGATTGACAGTTAACGAAATAAAGCCTGATGGACACTGTCTCTACCGAGCTGTTGAGAATCAGTTAGCCGTCCACTCTGGTGGTTCATCTCCTTATACATATCTTGAACTGCGACTGATGGTTGCAGCTTACATGAGGAAACATGCAACCGATTTTCTCCCTTTTTTCCTCTCTGAGAACGCGGAAGGAGGAGGAGAATCAGATGATTCTCTTGTGGAAAGATTCGAGAACTACTGTAGAGAAGTGGAGTCAACCGCTGCATGGGGAGGACAACTTGAGCTTGGTGCTCTAACTCACATCTTAAAGAAACATATAATGATATTCTCTGGTTCATTTCCTGATGTGGAGATGGGAAAGGACTACAAATCTGACAACAGCTCTGGCTCTTCGACTTCCAGTATAATGCTATCGTACCACATGCATGCTTTTGGGCTTGGAGAGCACTATAACTCCGTTGTTCCCAGTTCAGCCTAACAGGTTTGATTTCTATTATGTGCAACAAAGTGTTTACATCGACATGATAATAGCTCAACTGATGTCATGGTTTACAACAAACCTATCTACAGTTGATATACTTTTTTCTCAAAGCCCTCCGTTTTGGTTCAAGACTGATGGTGGCTGTTTATGCTAAGCGACAGTTTCTTTTATGTCATTTTGAGTCGAATGCGTTTTGTCATTCACAATGCTATTGGAGGACTAAAATCCTAACTTATGGGTTTGGTTTTCTGTTTTGTGATTTTACTCATACTTCCTTTTGTATTCCAAATTTAGAGCTTCTTTGGTTTGTTGTCAGTACGCGCATGCATTGTAATTTTTTCTTGTTTTTCTTTCTTTTTGGTGGGCTGTTATCATGCTACTCGAGTCATCCTCAAAATCAACCTCTTCAATTCGTAACCGATCCACAAGTATGCCTCAGTCCAAAACTAATTTGACACATGACCAGGTTGCAGCCGCACTTGCTAGACTGCTATTCTCATATCTCATCCTACATATACATGATGTGATAGAATACCAGGAAATATCTACGGGTTCTTTAAAATTTGTGGAGTTGTGGTATTTGTATTTTCTCACATCGTAGACCAGAGAGTCCATCTGAAGCAACCTCTCTATCTCACACAATGTAGGGTTAAGGTTTGCTTACGCTCTACCTTCCTCAGACCTCACATGTGGGACCACACTAGGTATGTTGTTCGCATCTTAGACCGCTTTAAAAAAAGAGAGAAGTTTGCCAATATGATCAGAATATCGCTTATTGTTAGGGGTTATTTGGTTGGGAAACAAGTTATTACATGATTAATTATCTCGGGATTAGTTATCTCGTCCTCCCATGGTGATAAAAAGACACTACATTCCTGGAATTAGTTATACCGTGATTTTATCTCAACCTAAAGCGGGATAAATTTATCTCAAATTTAATTCAGAGATTAATTATTCCTCCTTATAGATCAACTTGTACCTTTTAAATCATGAACTGGGTGACACTTCAATCCAGTAATAAAAAATGGGTGGCTGCTATCTTAATAATTCGAATACACATTAATCGAAACTCTACATTAGATTAAAAACTTATTAGTTTGGCTTCTTTTTTTCCCATTAAACACTTACAAATAACATAATTCAAGTGTAGTAATCTTCTTTCTCATTTGTATATATACTCTAAAGTCTTAAAGATGGAGAGAGTTAAATATATTTACATAATATTGTGGGAGAGAATGTGGTTTGCACCCTTATGTCAATATTGAACTTTCTCGCTCTAAAGTTAAATTGAAAAGGAGGAAGCATAAGTAATAAGAGCGTTAAAAACATGCATTTTACGGACAATTGTAATTAAGGACGATCCCTCGTGTTAAATTAAACATATATTGCATGTTTTAATTTTACATGAGCATTAATTAAGAGCTACTTTCTTCTTAATTTGTTGTCATGATATCATAGAACGAGAAGCCATGTAAAATACATATTATATTGGTATAATAATAGTAAATGTAACAAAATATTATTGTCATATGTTTATATTAAATGATCGCATGAGAAAGTGACACGTGGAGTCGAACACAGAAGATAGTTGAATCCGAGGGCAACGATCTCATCTGTTACCAGAGAGAATGATACTTATAAAGATGAAGTAAATGCCTGCCACCCGGTAGCATTTAATGAGGAATATTCTACAGTATTAAGTATACATATCGTTACAAGGGATATAGCATTCACTGCATGTCGTTACACATTCTTTAATGACCCTCATAATTGACATTAAAGAGAAGCTTGACCCTGTTCCCTAGGTGCAACTGTGGTATGTTGATTTGCCATTTCCCCCTCGTTATAGTTGATACATTAGCATCATGTTTGATTAAAGAAGCTATTGTTTGAATTCATTAAAAGGAAGGCATTTGGTTTTTCTCCTCCTCTCTCAATGTCTCCCTCTTTTGTGTGTTTTTGTATGGTTGTCCGTTCTTTTTTTGTATTTGGGGAGACAGGGGTTTAGTAAGTGAGGGAGGTGAACGGGGACAAAGAGTGGGGGACATGTGTGGGGGACAAGGAGTGGGAGACATGAGTGGGAAAGTGGAGCGAGGTAAGTGGGAAGTTAGGTATTGGGAAGAGTGGAAAAAAATTCAAGCACAATCAAAAATTAGGTGCTCACAACAACTATAAATAGTGAGCTCTATTTTCATTAGAAAGGAGGATGAATTTTTTGGCAAATACACGCTACACTCTATTCAAAGCTCAATATAATTTTTATCTTCTTGTTTATTAATACCGTTGCTATTGTCCCCGGAAGCCCTGCTCCCCGAATTACCATTTCTGCTATTTTATCTCCATCTCAAGGCCAAGTATTATATTTTTGTCTAATTCATTTGTTATTTCAGGATCAAATTAATTCTTTTGTTGTAACGACCCGACCGATCGTTTTGAGAGTAATAGCCCCGATCCCCTATTTACTGCTTTCCCCGTATCTGTTTCAACTTATGTGACTTGCCAGGAGGTTTTGTTTTGGTTTTTGGGGTGTTTTGGGACATTTAGTCCCTAAACGGAAGCTTAAGCCTTAGGATTTTGACCGTACTCGGAACTGTGTGAAGACGACTCCGGAATGGAGTTCCATCGGTTCCGTTAGCTCCGTTGGGTGATTTTGGACTTAGGGGCGTGTCCGGATTGTGTTTTGGAGATGTGCAACTCATTTAGGCTTGAAATGACGAAAGTCGAATTTTTGGAGATTTTGACCGGTAGTGAACTCTTTGATATCGGGGTCGGATTCTAATTCCGCAAGTTGGAGTAGGTCCGTAATGTCGAATATAACTTGTGTGCAAAATTTGAGGTCAATCGGACGCGATTTGATAGGTTTAGGCAACGTTTGTGGAAGTTCGAAACTTTGAAGTTTATTAAGTTTGAATTTGAGGGTGATTCGTGTTTTAGCGTTGTTTGATGTGATTTGAGGGATCTACTAAGTCCGTATGGTGATTTAGAACTAGTGGGTATGCTTGATTGAGGTCACGGGGGCCTCGGGTTGATTTCGGATGGTTAACAGATCAAATTTGGTTTTGGAAGAATAGCTGAAGCTGTTGCACCTGGTGTAATCGCACTTGCGCAACATTGACCGCAGGTGCGAGCCCGCAGAAGCGAGCCAATGGACGCAGGTGCGGTTTGGAAGGAAGAGGCCAGAGGTCGCCGTTGCGGAGGTATAACCGCATCTGTGCATCCGCAGATGCGGAAGATGGAGCGCAGAAGCGGAAGGGGCCAGGGCGTGAGGGATCGCAGAAGCGAAAGAATTTCTGCAGGAGGGGGCGTAGCAGGTGCAACTATGGGCCGCATGTGCGAAATTTCTAGACAGAACACTTAAATGCAAGGGTTCGCGATTTTTGCTCATTTTTAACATTTTGAGCTCGGGTTTGGCGATTTCTTGAGAGCAATTTTTAGGGATTTCTTGAGGTAAGTCCCTTGTGCTTATTTTTTATCAATAATCTTGCTTCCCCATTTATTTTTCCACCTAGTTAGTGTGTATTGAAGGTGAAATATGGGAGTTGAGACTAGAGATTTGGAGAGTTTGATTTGAGGATTTGAAGGACCATTTGGTGTCGGATTTTAGTAAATTTGATATGGTTAGACTCGTGAGTGAATGAGTGTTCATATTTTATGACTTTTACCCGATTCCGAGACGTGGGCTCGAGTCGACTTTTTAGGGCGAATTTCGAAATTTTTGTTAAAGTATTGATTTCATTAATTAGATGAGCATATTATAGTTGTATATATAATATGCAATTGTGTTTGGCTAGATTTGGGCCATTCAGAGTCGGATAATCGAGGAAAGGGCATTCTTACGGATTGATTGAGTTTGGTTCGAGGTAAGTGACTTGCCTAACCTTGTGTGGGGGAAACCCCCTTAGGATTTGGTATTGTTATGATATGTGAGCGCCGTGTACGCGAGGTGACGAGTGCGTACACGGGCTATTTGTGGAAAAACCTTATTTTAATTAAGTAATAGCATGTTTTTCATCTTATCTGAGTATACTAGCATGTGTAGTTATCCTGTTAGCCTAGAATAACATGTCTACATGTCCTAATTGCCTATTTGAACTCTTTGCAGCATGTTTAGTAAGACCTGTTACTTTCTTGACTTGTACTTGGCCTAAATTGTAGGTTTTCTTGTTGTAACTGTTATATTCATTTGCTTGAGTTGCGTATTTATTTTGGGACTACGGGACGGTATCCCGGGAGATTCCCCTGTACTGCATATTTACTTTGGGACTACGAGGCGTTTACTCGGGAGATCCCCATGCATTGCATATTTACTTTGAGACTACGAGGCGGTTCCTCGGGAGTTCTCCCTGCACATTTACTTTTGAGACTATGAGGCGGTTCCTCGGGAGTTCTCCCTACACATTTACTTTTGAGACTACGAGGCGGTTCCTCGGGAGTTCGCCCTGCATATTTACTTTTGAGACTACGAGGCGGTACCTCGGGAGTTCTCCCTGTATATTTACTTTTGGGACTATGAGACGGTATCTCGGGAGCGCCCCTGTTGTTATATCATTGTGCGGTGTTGTTATTGCTTTGTGAATACTTGTTGTTGTCTTCTCCGTTTTTACTTCATGTTTATCATAACATCTGTCTTATTATTATATACCAGTAGAGCCCAGACCTGACCTCGTCACTACTTTACCGAGGTTAGGCTTGACACTTACTGGGTACCGTTGTGGTGTACTCATACTACTCTTCTGCACATGTTTTGTGTGCAGATCCAGGTACTTCTTATCAGCCCCGCTACTAGCTGAGAGTGCTTGTTGCTGTACAGAGACTTCAAGGTATATCTACCGCGTCCACAGACCTCGGAGTCCCCCTCTATTCCCCCCTATGTCATTTACCTTCTTTACTTCTTTTATTAGACTCTGGTGTATAGAGATACTAGTTTCCTCCTGTAGCTTGTGACTTATGATGTTCCGGGTTTTGGGAATACTATGTATTATTAGAGTGTTGGTTATTGTAAATGCCAACCAGCATTGTTATCAGTTATTTAGTTATCTGTTACAGTTAGATGTTAAGTTTTGTTTCCCTTTTTGTTATTTTCGCATTTTTATTAGGCTTACCTAGTTGTAGAGATTAGGTGTCGTCACGACATCTTACAGAGGGAGAATTGGATCGTGGCAAGTTGGTATCAGAGCTCTAAGTTCATAGATGTCGTGAGTCATAAGCAAGTTTAGTAGAGTCTCGCAGATTGGTATAGAGACGTCTGTATTTATCTTCGGGAGGCTATATAACTGTTAGGAAAAATTACACTTCGTTGATTCCTTGTCGTGCGAAATTGTTGACTTCGAAATTCTAAACTTTTGTATTCTATTCTCTCACATATGGTGAGGACACATACAAACGGATTTGATGACTAGACACCCACGCCCCCTGCTAGAGCCGCGAGAGGCCGGGGTCGAGGTAGAGGCCGAGGACGTCCACACGATGCAACCAGAGCACCCGCACGAGCTGCTACAGAGGAGCCCCTATTAGCTCCGGCTGGAGGGCAGACACCTGAGATACCTGTTGCCGCACCAGCCCTCCAGGAGACTCTAGCCCAGTTTCTGAGCATGTTCGGCACCTTAGCTCAGGATGGATTGATTCTACTTACTCCTGCCACATCTCAGGCCGGGGGAAGAGCACAGACTCCCGTCGCCGGTACTCCAGAGCAACGGGTTCAGGTCGACCAGGTTCCAGATATTATACCGATGCAGCTGGTAGCTCCGGTTCAGCACGAGACTAGGACAACCGCTTCTGAGGTGGAGCAACTCAGACTTGAGAGGTACAAGAAGTACCACCCACCTACCTTTAGAGGATTGGCTACAGATGATGCTCAAGGTTTTCTGGAGGAGTGTCATCGTATTCTCCGTACTATGGGCGTAGCGGAGACAAGTGGGGTTTCTTTTACCACCTTCCAGCTTAGAGGAGCAGCCTATCAGTAGTGGTGTGCTTATGAGTTGGAAAGTCCGGCTAAGGTAGCTTCACTTACATGGACTTAGTTCTCGGATATGTTTTTGAGAGAGTATGTCCCTCAGAGCCTCATGGACTCATGACGCGCGGGGTTTGAGCAATTACGCCAGATATTATGCTCTTCCTGTTCGTACAGAGGCAGTTGCTTCTGACTCTGTCATTACATATATTATTCCGGTTTGTCATAGAGACGCGTCAGTCTTATTTGATCCAGGCTTTACATATTCCTATGTGTCCTCTTATTTTGCCCCGTATTTGGGCGTATGTCGGGATTCCTTGAGTTCCCTTGTTTATGTGTCTATTCCTGTGGGAGATTCTCTTGTTGTGGACCGCGTGTATTGGTCGTGTTTGATTGCTCTTAGTGGTTTTCAGACCAGAGCCGATTTGTTATTGCTCAGCATGGTAGACTTTGATATTATTTTGGGCATGGACTGGTTGTCGCCCCATTATGCTATTCTTGATTGTCATGCCAAAACCGTGACGCTGTCTATGCCAGGATTAACGCGATTAGAGTGGAGAGATACCTTAGAGTATACTCCCAGCAGAGTTATTTCATTTCTTAAAGCTCAACGAATGGTTAAGAAGGGGTGTGAAGCGTATCTAGCTTATGTGAGAGATGTCAGTATTGATACCCATACAGTTGAGTCAGTCCCAGTAGTGAGGGATTTTTCAGATGTATTTCCAGCTGATCTTCCGGGCATACCGTCCGACAGGGATATTGATTTTGGCATTGATTTGTTGCCGGATACTCAACCCATCTCTATTCCTCCATATCGTATGGCTCCTCCTGAATTTAAGGAGCAGTTACAAGAGTTGCTTGATAAGGGCTTCACTCGGCCTAGTGTGTCGCCTTGGGGTGCTCCTGTCTTATTTGTGAAGAAGAAGAAGGATCATTCTATGCGGATGTGTATTGAATACCGCCAGTTGAACAAAGTCACAGTGAAGAACAGGTATCCATTGCCTCGTATTGATGACTTATTTGATCAGTTACAGGGTGCCAGAGTGTTTTCCAAGATTGACTTGCATTCAGGCTATCATCAGTTGAAGATTCGGGAGCCAGATATCCCGAAGACTACTTTCAGGACTCGGTATGGTCACTATGAGTTTCTTGTGATTTCATTTGCGCTGACCAATGCCCCAGCAGCATTTATGCACTTGATGCACATTGTGTTCCAGCCCTATCTTGACTCATTCGTCACTGTGTTTATTGACGACATTCTGGTATATTCCCGGACTCGGGAGGATCATGAGCATCACCTGATGAATGTGCTTCAGACCCTGAGAGAAAAGAAGTTATATGCAAAATTCTCAAAGTGTAAGTTTTAGCTAGACTCAGTGGCATTCTTGGGTCATGTAGTATCGAGTGATGGGATCCAGGTGTATCCGAAGAAGATTGAAGCAGTGCAGAGTTGGCCTAGACCATCCTTAGCTACGGAGATCCGGAGTTTTCTTGGTTTGGCGGGGTATTACTGCCGATTTGTAGAGGGTTTCTCATCTATTGCAATACCTATGACCAGGCTGACCCAGAAGGATGCTCCGTTCAGGTGGACAGAGGAGTGTGAGGAGAACTTTCAAAAGCTCAAGACAACTTTGACTACAACCCTAGTACTGATATTGCCTTCAAGTTCAGGGTCTTATACAGTATATTGTGATGCGTCGCAGATTGGTCTCATTGCGGTGTTGATGCAGGACAGTAGGGTGATTGCCTACGCGTCCAGACAACTGAAGGTACATGAAAAGAACTATCATGTCCACGACCTTGAGTTAGTAGTTATTGTTCATGCCTTGAAGATTTGGCGACACTATTTATACGGTGTTCCTTGTGAGATCTACACCGATCACTGGAGTTTGCAGCATCTGTTCAAGCAGAAGGATCTTAATTTGCGTCAGAGGAGGTGGTTAGAGCTGCTTAAGGATTATGATATCACCATTTTGTATCATCCCGGGAAGGCCAATGTGGTGGCCGATGCTTTGAGTCGTCGGTCAGAGAGTTTGGGGAGTTTGGCATATCTGCTAGGAGCAGAGAGGCCATTGGCATTGGATGTTCAGGCCTTAGCCAGCCAATTTGTGAGATTGGATAGTTCTGAGCCGAGTCGAGTATTGGCTTGTGTGGTCTCTCGGTATTCTCTTTATGATCGTATCAGGGAGCGTCAGTATGATGACCCTCATCTACTTGTCCTTAAGGACACGGTCCAGCACGGTGATGCTAAGAAGGTCACTATTGGGGATAATGGTGCATTGAGGATGCAAGGCAGGTTATGTGTGCCCAATATAGATGGTTTGCGAGAGTTGATTCTTCAGGAGGCTCACAGTTCGCGGTACTCCATTCATCCGGGTGCCGCAAAGATGTATCAGGACTTGAGGCAGCATTACTGGTGGAGGAGGATGAAGAAAGACATAGTGGAGTATGTGGCTCGCTGTCTAAATTGCCATAAGGTTAAGTATGAGCATCAACGGCCAGGTGGATTGCTTCAGAAGATAGAGATTCTGGAGTGGAAATGGGAGCGGATCACTATGGATTTCGTTGTTGTGCTCCCACGGACTCAGCATAAGTTTGACGCAGTTTGGGTGATAGTGGATAGGCTACCCAAGTCAGCTCATTTCATTCCTGTGATGACTACCTGTTCTTCCGAGCAGTTGGCTCGAATTTATATCCACGAGATTGTAAGGCTTCATGGAGTACCGGTATCCATCATCTCTGACTGGGGTACGCAGTTTACATCACTGTTCTGGAGGGCTGTGCAACAGGAGTTGGGTACTCGGGCTGAGCTGAGCACAACATTTTACCCTCAGACGGACGGACAATCCGAGCGCACTATTCAGATACTAGAGGATATGCTCTGCTCTTGCGTGATAGATTTTGGGGGTGCTTGAGATTAGTACTTGCCACTTGCGGAGTTTGCCTACAACAACAGTTATCAGCCAAGCATTCAGATGGCACCGTATGAGGCTCTGTATGGTAGGCGTTGTCGGCCTCCAGTGGGTTGGTTTGAGCCGAGTGAGGCTAGATTATTGGGTACAGAGTTGGTTCAGGATGCCCTGGATAAGGTGAAGGTAATTTAGGATCGACTTTGCACAACCCAGTCCAGACAGAAGAGTTATGCGGATCGGAAGGTTCACGACATTGCATTCATGAGCGGGTCTTGCTCCAAGTTTCGCCTATGAAGGGCGTCATGAGGTTCGGGAAGAAGGGAAAGCTGAGTCCAAGGTCCATTGGTCCATTTGAGGTGTTACGGCGAATTGGGGAGGTTGACTTACCTCTTAGTCTAGCAGGAGTTTATCCGGTGTTCCATGTTTCTATGCTTCGGAAGTATCACGGTGACCCGGCTCATGTGTTGGATTTCGGCTTAGTCTAGTTGAGCAAAGATCTATCTTATATTGAGGAGCCAGTGGCTATTTTGGACAGGCAGGTTCGAAAGCTGAGGTCAAAGAACATTGCTTCCGTGAAGGTTCAGTGGAGGGGTCAGCCGGTCGAGGAGGCGACTTGGGAGACGGAGCATGATATGCGCAGCCGTTATCCTCATCTTTTTACCACTTCAGGTATGTCTTTATGCTCATTCGAGGACGGACGATTGTTTTAAGAGGGGAAGGATGTTACGACCCGGGCGGTCGTTTTGAGAGTAATAACCCCGACCCCCTATTTACTGCTTTTCCCGTATCTGTTTCAGCTTATGTGACTTGTCGGGAGGTTTTGTTTTAGTTTTTAGGGTGTTTTGGGACACTTAGTCCCTAAACAGAAGCTTAAGCCTTAGGATTTTGACCGTAGTCGGAACTGTGTGAAGACGACTCCAGAATGGAGTTCCGTCATTTCCTTTAGCTCCATTGGGTGATTTTGGACTTCGGGGCGCGTCTAGATTGTGTTTTGGAGATCCGTAACTCATTTAGGCTTGAAATAGCAAAAGTCGAATTTTTGGAGATTTTGACCAGTAGTGAACTTTTTGATATCAGGGTCGGATTCCGATTCCGGAAGTTGGACTAGGTCTGTAATATCGAATATGACTTGTGTGCAAAATTTGAGGTCAACTGGACGTGGTTTGATAGGTTTAGGCATTGGTTGTGGAAGTTCGAAACTTTGAAGTTCATTAAGTTTGAATTGGAGGGTGATTCGTGTTTTTAGCGTTGTTTGATGTGATTTGAGGGCTAGACTAAGTCCATATGGTGATTTAGGACTAGTGGGTATGTTTGGTTGAGGTCTCGGGGGCCTCGGGTTGATTTCAGATGGTTATCGAATCAAATTTGGTTTTGGAAGAATAATTGAAGTTGTTGCACCTGGTGTAATCGCACCTGCACAACATTGACCGCAGGTGCGAGCCAATGGACGCATGTGCGGCTTGGAAGGAAGAGGCCAGAGGTCTCAGGTGCAGAGGTATAACCGTATCTGCGCATCCGCAGATGCGGAAGAGGCCAGGGCGTGAGGGATCGCAGAAGCGGAAGCATTTCCGCAAGAGTGGGCGTCGCAGGTGCGACTATTGGAGAGTTTGGAAGTTGAGACTAGGGATTTGGAGAGTTTGATTCAAGGATTTGAAGGATCATTTGGTGTCGGATTTTAGTAAATTTGATATGGTTAGACTCGTGAGTGAATGTGTGTTCATATTTTGTGACTTTTACCCAATTTCGAGATATGGGCCCGGGTCGACTTTTTAGGGTGAAATTCAGAATTTTTGTTAAAGTATTTATTTCATTAATTAGATGAGCCTATTGTAGTTGTATTTATGATATGCAATTGTGTTTGGCTAGATTTGGGCCATTCTGAGTCGGATAATCGAGGAAAGGGCATTCATACGGATTGCTTGAGCTTGGTTCGAGGTAAGTGGCTTGCCTAACCTTGTGTGGGGGGAAATTCCCTTAGGATTTGGAGTTATGATATGTGAGTCCTGTGTACGCGAGGTGACGAATGCGTACACGGGCTATTTGTGGAAAAAATGATTTTTATTGAGTAATAGCCTGTTTTTCATCTTATCTGAGTATACTAGCATGTGTAGTTATCCTGTTAGCCTAGAATAGCATGTCTACGTGTCCTAATTGCCTATTTGAACTCTTTGCAGCATGTTTAGTAAGTCATGTTACTTTCTTGACTTGTAACGACGCATTGGTAATCTTTTTAAATGTATTAGATTTTAAAATCAAACAAGTTCTGGTGGATCCAGGGAATTCGGCCAATATTATACAATGGAGGGTATTTGAGCAAGCCAAGCTCACCAGAAACATCATTCCGGCCACAAGACTCCTCACCGGGTTTAATCTAGCAAGCCTGACAACCCGAGGAGAGATCTTGCTGCCCACGAATGTTGAATGGGTGATGAAGACGACCCTTTTCCATGTGCTGGATGGTGATATGGGCTACAATATTATCCTGGGAAGACTATGGTTTCACGAGATGAAGTTCGTGCCATCGACATATCACCAATTGCTGAAATTCCCAACTCCTAAGAGAATTAAACAAATAAGAGGTGACCAACCGGCGGCAAGGGAGATGAATGCAATTTTGGTCTCCAGTAGCAAAGGGAAAGAGCATGCGACATAGCAATTATAGGAAATGGTGCTTGCTCCCAAGTCAACTGAAGTCAACCAGATGGAAAAGGCATCAGAATCTTATCAGGTGCCAAGGTATTTCCAGGTACCAGAAGAGTCGGATGCAACAAAATTCACAACGGAACAACTTGAGCAAGTCGCATTATTCAAAAAATTCTTGGAGTGGAATTTCACTTGGGGACAGGACTGTATCGCTAACTAAGGTATGGATTTATTGAATTTCTTAAATTTAACGTCGATTGTTTTGCGTGATCGCATGCGGATATGATAGGTATCCCGACGGAAGTGGCCGTACACAAGCTGAGCTTGGATCCCAACACTCCTCCGGTAAGACAGAAAAAAGTCCTATTGTTGAGGCCAGAAACAAATTCATCAAAGAATAAGCAACTCGCCTACTTGATATCGGTTCAATACGATAGGTAAAGTATCCAGACTGGTTAGCTAACGTAGTAGTAGCTCCAAAGAAGAACAATAAATTTCGCATGTGCGTAGACTATAAGGACTTTAATAAGGCGTTCCCAAAGGACTCGTTCCCATTGCCGAACATTGATCAGATGATTGATGCACCGGTCGGGCATGAGTTAATGAGTTTCCTTGATTCTTTCTCCGGGTACAACCAAATTAAAATGAACCCGGAGGATTAGGAAAAAAAACTTCGTTCATAACGAATTTCAGCACATATTGCTATAATGTGATGCCCTTCAGCCTAAAGAACGCCGGAGTCACTTATCAGCGGCTCGTAAACAAAATGTTTGAAAAACAAATAGGAAAAACCATGGAAGTTTATATAGATGATATGCTTGTTAAGTCTTTGAACGCAGGTGATCATCTCAAACATTTACAAGAACTTTTGACATCCTAAGGAAGCATAACATGAAGCTTCACCCCGAGAAGTGTGTGTTCGGGGTCAGCTCCGGCAAGTTCTTGGGATTCCTGGTGTCACAGAGGGGGATTGAGGTTAACCCCGATAAAATCAAAGCCATTGAGGACATCTCAGACCAGTTATCAAGCGTAAAAGAGGTTCAAAGGCTCACGAGGAGATTGGCCGCGTTGAGTAGATTCATTTTCCGGTCTTCAGAGAAATGCCATCATTTCTTCTCGTTACTAAAAAAGAACAACTTCGAATGGACCCCGGCATGTCAGCGGGCTTTGAGGGATCTGAAAAGGTACTTGTCAAGTCCTCCGCTATTATTGAAGCCTGAGGAAGGCGAAAAACTTTTAATCTACCTAGCAGTCTCAGAGGTAGCAGTAAGCGTCGTTTTAGTCCGTGAGGACAAAGGTACGCAATCTCCTATTTATTACGTTCGTAGAATTTGAACGGGAGTAGAAACTCGCTACCCACATTTGGAGAAGTTGGCCTTAGCCCTCGTAGTCGCCGCTCGGAAGCTAAGGCCTTATTTTCAATGTCACATGATAGTTGTGGTGACCACTTTTACCCTGCGGAATATGCTTCATAAACCCGAGCTTTCGGGTAGGCTGGACAAATGGGCCGTCAAAATGAGTGAATTTGACATAGAATATAAACCTAGGACTGCGATTAAGTCACAAGTTTTGGCCAACTTTGTGGCCGATTTTAGTTCGGGATTATTACCTTTGGCTACCAAAGAAGCAGTGATGGCGTCAGAATCGACATTAGGACGTTAGACCCTACTATGGACTGAGCTTCCAACGTAAAAGAGTCCGGGCTCGGCATAGTATTAACCACTCCTTCGGGAGAAACCCTAAGGTAGGCCATAAGAACGGTTTATCTGACTAACAATGCAGCGGAGTATGAAGCTTTGATTGCAGGGCTAGAATTGGCCCGGGGACTAGATTTCGAGGTCATAGAAATCAAATGCGACTCCCAACTGGTGGTAAATCAGGTCTACGGGATCTTCAAAGCCAAAGAGGAACGCATGCAACAATACATATGGAAGGTTTAGGATCTTCTTTCTTGGCTTCGGGAGTGGTCAATTACGCATATCCCAAGGGAAGAAAATGCAGAAGTAGACGCATTAGCTAACCTTGGCTCGCCAACGAAAATGAAGGGATCGAACTCTGGTACGATTGTACAACTTATGCACTTGGTTCTGGACGCAGATAGCTACTATGAGGTAAACACGACTAATTTGGTATGGGACTAGATGAATGAGATCATTGATTACCTCAAGCACGGAAAGTTTCCTGAAGATCCCAAGGCATCCCGGACGCTGCGCGCTGAAGCAACGCAGTATAGTTTCAAAGGAGGCCAATTGTATAGGAAATCTTTCCAAGTCCCATTGGCCCTATGTGTGGGAACCCCCTAAGATAATTATGTTATGTGAGAAGTCCACGAAGGGATCTGTGGAAATCATTCTGGCGCGGATTCCTTAGTACTAAAATTGGTAAGGGTGGGATATTATTGGCCCCGAATGGAACAAGATGCCAAAGCTTTTGTTAAAAAATGCGATAAGTGTCAACGCTACGCACCGTTGGTACATCAACCAGCAGAACCATTGCACTCAGTTTTGTCTCCATGGTAGTTTATGAAGTGGGGAATGGATATCGTCGGACCGCTGCGGTTGGCCCGTGGTAAGGTAAGGTTTCTTTTGATTTTAACTGAATATTTTTCTAAGTGGCTTGAAGCAGGTCCTTATCAGAAGATCGGTGAACATGAAGTGGTGGATTTCTTATGGGAGAACATAATTTGCAGATTTGGGATACCAAAAGAGATAGTCTGCGACAACGTGCCACAATTTATAGGCGCAAAGGTTACGAAGTTCCTTGAAGACTTGAAAATCAAAAGGATCACATCTTCACCCTATAATTCGAGCGCAGATGGTTAAGTGGAATCAACGAACAAAGTGATTATGCAAAATCTCAAAAAGAGATTGGAAGCGGCTAAAGGCAAATGACCCAAGGAGCTGCCCGGTGTATTATGGGCGTACCGAACAACGGCCAAATCGAGCACGGGAGAGACTCCTTTCTCCCTTGTATATGGAGCAAAAGCCCTGATCCCGGTGAAAGTAGGGGAGCCTACCTTAAGATACTTCCAGATAAATAAAGAAGCAAACAATGAAGCAATATTGGTCAATTTGGAACTGCTTGATGAATGCAGGGACTTGGCGCATATAAGGATGGCAGCTCAAAAGCAGAAAATAGAAAGATATTGCAATCGAAGAGCCAACCTCCGTTATTTCAAAGTGGGAGACTTGGTTTTAAGGAAAGTAACTCAAAACGCCCAGGAACTCAATACAGGGAAGCTATATCCAACATGGGAAGGCCCCTACCGTGTTTAGCTATCACCGGGAAAGGATCATACGAGTTGGAGAAAAGTTGCCAAGCAACTAAACATGGCACACCTCAAGAGATATGGTTGCTGATGAACTTCACCTGTACTGAAAGTATGTGCTACACTCTTTTTCCCTTCGTCCAGTTTTTGTCCCAATTGGGTTTCTCTGGCAAGGTTTTTAACGAGGGAGAAACGGAAAGCATACTACTAAGGAAGTTTCAACGACAACAATAAGACCTTTTAATGATAAGTCACACAAGCGAAGAACCACTCCGGAGCGGTTAGATAATCTTTTGCTCGATAGAAAAGTTCCTACCAGGAAGTTAAGTTTGCTATCGAACAAATATTATCCGACCGTTCACAAGTGTAAGCCACTAGGGGATTGTTAGATAATCTTTGAATTGATAGCATAAATTCCTAAGGGGAAGTGAAATTTGTTATCGAATTGAAGATTATCTAGCAATTCATTAGTGGAATCCTCGAAGGTGTAAAACTTCCAGTGTTCAAACGCATTCTTCGCATTCGAACACTGGGGGGATGATATGAGGTTATAGCAACAATGACTGTTGCCTCGAGCGGAATACGAAACCCGGAAACATAGTTATGTCATCAGGACCGGGGACTGCGTGACCAGCCCCATAGAAACAAGTTGTACAAGTTAGCCACAAAAAAATGGCAACTTCCTTTTAGCACAATGAATGCTTATGTACTTTTGAAAATGGAAGGAATAAAGTAAAGTTCTTTTATTTCTATCTTGTTTCTTGTCTGAACGATAAATTGATTTTGTCATTTGAATGTTAAACAAGTACTTCAAATTCTAGTGCTGTAATGAACAGGAGACGTCTTCTTCAATAGCACCATAAACATAAGAGGGCCCTCTCTTATGAAAACCCTCATGATAAAGGGTTGATTTCGGAAGAACTTGTGCCCGAAATCCAAACGCTTTCGGGAAAAATACACCCAAAGCCTTGCATGATCAGACGCAAACAGTAAAACTTGCAAAACACTTAAACAAAAAAGGACGCAAACATTAAACTTGCATAAATGTGTAAACGAAAGTACGCAGAAAGGAAAACTCATGCAATACTTGAGGAAACATGTTTTTATTTACAATGAATTTTCCAAACGGAACAAGTACAAAAGTTGGAAAAAGAAATCGAAAGCTAAGTTGTTGTAACTCCGGAACCCGGAGGAAGAGAAGCATCCACGCCCCCAGGAGAAGTGGGTAGATCCACCACCGACTCGATGTCTTGGCCTTCCGGTTCCTCTTCAATTCTCGAGAATTTGAAACCGGAACCAGAAGAATCGGTAGCATCAGGCTTGGCTGGAAGACCCCTTTTAGGAGTTGACTCCAGCTCACGGGCTTTAGAGATTTCGGCATCAAAGTCAATGACACCCGCTTTAGCCTCTTCCAAGGTGTTTCTCCTCATGTTGTACATAACATATGTTTTTTCAACAATGAGGGAAGCCGCTCGGCGCTTGAGTTCTTCTTTAAGTTGGTTAACCTCGGCAGAGAGATTCTCCCGCGCGGATCTAACAGACCGGAGGCTAACATTGAGATCACAGGAAGTGGAGCTGAAAAGTCTATTATGCTCAATGGTCTTATTATACTTCTCCTCCAATTGGGTATCTTTTACCCTGGCAGCAGCAAGCTCTTCAGTTTTGGAGTTTAAGGCTGCCTCCAAATTATTTATTCTTTCTGCTGAGCCAGCCTCGCGATCGGATGCAGCAAGAACGACACTATGAACTTCAGCCCATTTGGCCCCAGCCTCTTCAAATTGAATCCTCAACGGGGCGATCTCTTGGCTTAGGGTCTCTACTTCTTGCTCATTTTGCTGCAACCGAGCCTCCAACACAACAACCTCAGCAACTTTAGCTTCCAGTTCTGAGAGGCAAGCAGCAGTTTGGTCCCGCTCGGCCAAAAGTTGATCCCGCTCGGAGGTAAGTTACTCCTTATCTCGAATCAACCTTTGGAGTCCCTCGGAAGCAAGAAAATTGGCCTGCAAAACAAAAAAGGCAAACTCAAAATACTATTGTATCAAAGATATAAGAGATAGCAAAGGAAACGAAGAATTACTGTTGCGACATTATGCATATAATTGTTCAACAAACACTCTCTCGAGAAAGCTTGTATCTTTTACCTATTTTTTTCTGAATCCAAAGGCTTCAAACAGTTAGAAAGCTTCACCGGTCGGGACAGCAAATTGCATCTGGTAGAGCCCGAGAGAGTAACGCTCCTCCTCCTTTACATATCTTCTGAGGGGGCGGCATAATTTTGCCCCAAGTTCCCATGAACTAGGGACTGGGGAGATGAACACCCTCTTCTCGGACAGATACAACTGGTGGAGATGATGTAGTAATTATTGGTGGTAAAGGAAGAGTTGGTGAGGAAGGAGATGAAGCTAATGGCATTGAAGGATGATAAGTAGTTGCGGCAAGCGCAGTGCTAGTTGTTGGTTGCTCGTCAACTGAAGACGACAGAGACCCCGTTCTCAGCCTCACGGTACCGGGCGCAGCGACTGGTATTCGAAAATAGGAGCTGGCATTTTCCACCATCTCAAACTCCTCCCTAGAACGCCGAGGCATCGTCCTCGGTTGGTGTAACTAACTCAACAGATTGAGCAGTTTGTTGAGCTGAGGAAGGTCGTCGTCTTCTATGTAGAGAAGCCCTCTCCTCGCTGGCTTCCCCATCATCGTCAATCATCACAGTGCCTATGGCCGGCCCGGGCGGGGGGATCGTTACCACAACTTTCGGAGACGACTCAGGAGCGACCTTTTTTGCCCTCTTATTCTTTCCCCCGGCCGCAGAGGAACGTCTTCTCTTTGGTTGTTTGTTCTTCGGCCGGGAACTCCGAGAAGAAGCACTCGCACTAAAAGTATGCCCGGAGACACCTGTCTGTGTAAAGGCCTCCTGCAGCAGCCTCACCGCATTAGCAGGATTAGCCAAAATGTCTTCCTCAGGGACGACAACTGAGCCAAGGGTAGACCTGAATTCAATAGAAGAGAATGGTCAAACAACCTCCTTATATGAGAAGGTAAAAACAAGATGAGTTCGACTTACCATGATTTTTGGCCTTCCACCCGTATTTTAGGTACAGTCCTTTCCACGTGCGGGTTTTGGGCGTAGTGACGTCCAAGATGTTTTGGACCCATTGGTCCAAGCCTTCAACCCTAGGCGGAACCCAACGAGTCACTGAAATAAGTAAAAGAATAAGGGTCGATAACGATGAGGAATGATCTTTAATGGAAGAAAAGAATTAATGGTGGACTTACGAGTACGGTTCCATAATTCTGGAAAGGCTGGAGTGGCGGCCAGGATGATGTCACTGCTGGCGACTGAAATAAACCGTTCCATCCATCACAGTCGTTGTCATCATCCATGCGAGATAGCAGAGTATGGTGGCCACGCTTGCTGAAATTTATCATTCCCCCACGGAAGATCTTGGGAGAATAGAGGTTCATCACTCAAGCTAGGGATAGCTCTTCTCCCGTCTCCTGGCACATGCGCCGAAGACAAGCGATTGTCCTCCACACGGAAGGACTTACTTGTGCCAAGCATACCGGGTAGTGGAGGCAGAACTTAACGATGACGGAGTCAAGATCCCCACTCAAAGAAAACGCTCCCAAAGTGAAGGGATACGTGTAAAAATACTTAAAACCCTTCTTGGGTAAGGTTATCTGCTTCGCTGGGTCGGGAGCGATAATGTCCAAATCTTGACAGTGGTACTCTTCCTTCACAACATGGATAATAGAAGAACGAATGGAATAAGGGTATACGCTAACAACTCACATACGAGGGTAAACAGAAGGATATTTCTCTTCAAAATCTTTGGTAGTAATTAGATTCTTTGGGATAATGGTACTCACCATAGGGGGAGCATCATCATCAGTTTTACCTTTGCTCTTTGAAGAGCTGGGTTTCTGGGAGATGAAGCCATTTTTTATCAAAAGGAATGTTTTCTCTCAAAGAAGAAAATTAAAGAAAGCTTAAAAACGAAGTATGAGTTGAGTAAAGAAAGTTTGAGAAAATTTAGAGTATTATGAAGAGTAAATGAAGGAGGTTGATGCGTATAAGTAAATGTATAAGCGGCTAAACTCGTGGCCATAATTACCTCGATAACCGAGAAAAGTGATGTTAAATCGTGGGATGACGCGTGTTCGGCTCATTAAATGCGAAGAGACGTACGTCTAATCAACCGTCAAAAACTTTTCAGAGGAGGTCAATGAATTTCCTGCCAAAGAGGGTGTTTCTACCAACTTTCTGGTGACACAAAGTTATGCCACCGGAAAGCAGGGGACTATCTGTATAGGGTAAAATATGTTTATATTAAATGATCGCATAAGGAAGTGACACGTGAAGCCAAAGACATAAGATAATTGAATCCGAGGGCAATGTTCCCGTCTATTACCAGAGAGAATGATACTCATAAAGATGAAGTAAACGCATGCCACCCGATAGCATTTAATGAGGAATATTCCATAGCATTAAGTACACATACCGTTACAAGGAATATAGCATTCACTGCAATAGTGAGCTCTATTATCATTGCAAAGGAGGACGAATTTTCTGGAAAATACATGCTACACTCTATTCAGAGCTCAATATAATTTTTATCTTCTTGTTTATTGATATCGCTGCTATTGTCCCCGAAAGCCCTGCTCCTGGAATTACCATTTCTATTATTTTATCTCCATCTCAAGGCTAAGTATTATATTTTTGTCTAATTCATCTGTTATTTCAGGATCAAATTAATTCATTTGTCTATAAACCACGTATAAATTCAATTGTACCGTTTTACGGGTAAACACATATACTGGTGGAACGTAGCAGACATCTCGTGGAATTAGTCGAGGTACGTGCAAGTTGACCAAACCATCACGGTTAATAAGAAAATATTATGGTCACATATTGATGGGAAATAACAGATATCTTGTGAAATTAGACGAGGTGCGTGCAAGTTGGTTCGGACATCACGATTATTTTTAAAAAAATATTATAATCACATAAAACACGATATGAACGTACCAATCGTTTTTCATACGAACATTACAGCATATTATGTGGTCAATACAGCAAATCAACTTCTAAAACCATACAAATACATGGTTATATGTCGTTGTCCTCCTCTTGAAATAAATATAAGTATAGTTAACAAGTTTTTAATATATTATAGTATACATATATATTATATACATATATTACAATATATCAAGTTTATTTCTGTCATAAGAACGTTATGATACATGCATTCATAAATTTAATATTTCAAATCCATCTCTAAATGAAACTAACCAAGCTAACAACTTGTTTGGATAACGTTTTTCTTCCTCCTTTGTTCTCTATTAGGATTGTAATATATTCGTTCAAATCCAATTGTAGGTAAAACTGACTGAAACCCCTGTTTTTGCCAGCATGACAACAAGCACGGATTGGCAGCAAGGAGTTAATTGAATGATCAAAGCATCGGTTGTCGAGTCTTATGTCGGTCATATAGAACACCAACACATAAAAAAAGGGCTGAAGTGACCGCTTCCATGTTTTCCCCGAATTTCATCCGTTCCAGGCTCAAGTGCATGTTCATCCATCTTCATTCCAAAAGAAAGGTTATGTTAAAAGAGATGGCTATGAGACTAGTGCAAACAATATGTTGAAATAGTAGATTGTTACGTATCGTTTCATAATGTATCGTATTGTACTGTTTTGTACTGTATCGTTTGATGAATACAATGTTCAGATAGATTGTGTCATTTGTCGTCGTTTCATGATATCACGCACCAGTAATATGAAAAATAAAATTACAATATTATAAAGAAAAATTATGATACGGGTTAAAGTTAATAAAAAGGCAGGATAAATGATAAAATAAAATTATTTAACAATAATTAAGTGTGAGATCGAGAGAAAAAGACAAGGTAACGACTCGACCATATCAAATCGGTCGTTACATAAAGTGACACATTTCGTCGTTACGTAATAACATATTTAACGATACGATATAATAAAATTTACGTAATAATCAAAACAAACATCGTATTTAAAGTAACAATATTATACAATACAATAGATAACAACCATCCAAACAACCTATAAATGAATAACATAACAAGGATATTTAAATGAAAACCAAAAAGAAAAGGTAAAAGGAAATGATAAGGAATAACAAACAAAGAGATAAGTACAAGAACACAGTACGTACATAATAAGGACAAGGGAAGATAAGTGCAGTTGTTGTCCCTAAAGATTTTTCTGAGTTCAACAAATAAATTGTTGACTCATTGGACCCACTTACCACATGTAACACATGGACTAGATTCTCCTTTCCAAGATCATTATTTTTTATTTTTGGCCTGCCAAAATCATATCCTTTTAATAATATTGTGATGATTAAATTTGCCACCTAAATAATCATAGATATAATCAAGGTTATAGTGGACAAATATAATTCGTCCACCTTTAATTACAGGCTTCGCCTTCGAGTTCGATGACTTAAAAAAATCCTGATAGTTAACAGTTTTACTTTAATTAGTTTTATGTATCGTGAATCCGAATTATTCAAGGTTCCAACGATGATAACTAACATTTGGTGGGAAAAAAAATTGTTAAGACTCAGAAAATTGAGTAAAAAACAAAGAAAAAAGTACGACATACCAC
Organism: Nicotiana tomentosiformis; assembly: GCF_000390325.3. Classification (NCBI taxonomy): domain Eukaryota; kingdom Viridiplantae; phylum Streptophyta; class Magnoliopsida; order Solanales; family Solanaceae; genus Nicotiana; species Nicotiana tomentosiformis. Next base: position 122,102,721 of record NC_090822.1, read on the forward strand.
GAGCAAAGTGAAATAAACATATTAGCATGTCGAATTTAATAATTAATTAATTTTATCTAGGAGTCACAAATTAAAGTGACATATTTATTACTTAATTATGGTTTAAATAATAAAAGTTTTATATTCAAGATACACATATGTATTTATTGATTTGATATAGACATTGCATGCAAATAAATATTTTTCATAGCATAAGTGTGAACCTTTTTCATATTTGTTACTTAATTAGGTGTCTCTCTAATTTAAGTTTGTTCTGCAATTTTTTATAAAGTTTTGAACCGAATGTCCACTTGCTGAAATTAACAAGTGTAATATTGACTATTCAGATGAGATCTAGCTTTACGTTACAAATAAAATATACATAATATGTTACAAGATTGAGACAATTTTTCTTTTCCTTTTCTTGCTGAAATTAATTACTCCTAAAAGAATAATGTCCACTTGCTGAATATAGGTACAAGAACTCTCAAGGTAATAGTTTATTATTAAATTTAAGAATATAATATACCAAAGATACCATGTGCTTTCATATGCTTACTGAAACAGATTAATTAGTTAAATAGTTTGACTAGAAATAACAGAATATTTGGTAAAAAATATGGTTGGTAAGGCATGTAAAGTTCTCATAATCTACATGAAACATATTATATATGGAGCAAGTATTAAATGTATCATTGATGAGGTCAATTTTCTTTATTTCTTTTACATTCTTTTAATATCACATAAAAAGAAGAAAATTAACTACCAAAAAGACTCTGATGCACCTAAGGTGTGACCTAATAGTCGATAAGATCGATGAAAATCACGAAAAATTTACGTTTAAATCATCGCAAAGACAAATGATAATTCTAGGTAGCGAGTACACGATAGCAAAATAAAATGTGCTTGCAAACTAACCTATATATCACTGTCATAATTTTTTCTTTTAAATAAAAATAATAATTGCAAATCCAATTCAGACGATTACACCTACTAACATCAATAATAACAAACTCAGTGTAATTACATAAGTGGGATCTGGAGAGTATATTGTACAAGCAGACTTTATCCCTACTTCGTTTAAGTTAAAGATGTCGTTTTCCGACCGACGTGAGCACACCTACCATAATAACCGAACTATAAGCCATCATAAATCAATAAAAGTTTTCTGTACATGTATATAGAGACATAAAGACTAAAGTCTTTTAATAGATGAATTTTTCACTCCACTTATAAAATATACAATTAGACCTCTTTATAATAGCATTCATGTATAACAGTCGTTCATTATAAAAGTCACAAAAAATTAGGAATTGATATTTTATGTTATATTATAACTTATGTGCTCTGTAAATTATAATAACACTTCACTATAATATCCAAAAAAATATCGGAACAAATGTGGACCTTTGTATATTATTCCAATTACTACAACAATTTTAGTTGTGTGGTGGTGATACAAAAAACCACTTGACATTCATTTGAAGAGAGGTAAACTACTTTTTTTTAATATAAAAAAGAATCATTTTTTTTATATCTTTTGTTGGGACAAATCACAAATATTTGCAGTGGCATTTTACAATGCTGAATTTCAAGATTTGGTTGCTGGGATTTTTCCACTGACCATATATTTTTGTCCAAATCATTCAGAATTGTAAGCTGCTGTAATCTTCATATTCTTGACCCAATAAAACACCAAAGGCCTCCTTCCTTCTTGTTCCTTCTTCATATTCATTTTCATAATATACCCCATTTAAATTTCTGCTCAAAGTATGTCTATTTTTTTTTCTCTTTCTTGCTTTTTTGCTTTGAATATTTTTTTAATAATCGTGTGTCTCGACAAACTTGCATGCAAAATAGCTACATATTAAGTTTTCTTTTTTTGGCTTTGGAATTTGTTTGGAAGATTGGAATATTTGTATCGTTTTTATATGTTTATGAGTTTTGTTCATGTGAGGAATTGGCTGTATTTAAGAACTTTGCTTTTGGGTTTTCTTGAAATTGTGAACTTTGGGATTCTGAATCTTATTAGATTGAGATCTTTTCCTCCTTTTGAAGTTCCCTTGAAATAAAAGCTTTCCCTTTTCTGCATTTTTTTTTGTGTACTTAGCTTTTGAAAAAAAGGGTTATTTTGTTGTTGCTGTTTCTTTAATTGGACTTCAAATTTGGCTCCTTTTTTTTGAGCTTCTCCTTATTTTTATCAAGAAAGTTTGTATTTTTATGAAAATTGTGAAGCTAGCTGATTTTGGGTTTTGTTGGTTGATTGGATTTGAAGTTTATTTTTTGAGTTCCCTTTCTATTTCAAGAAAATTGGGGTTTTTTCTTTGCATTTGTTTCTGGAATCTGTTGTGAAGCCATAGAACTCATTTCTAGCTGCATTTTGCTGTGATCTTTTGCTGATTTTGCCACAAAAAGGTTTTGGGTAGTGGCATCTCTCTCTCTCTCTCTCTCTCTCTCTCTCTCTCTCTCTCTCTCTCTCTCTCTCACACACACACACACACACACACACAATGAGACCAATGTCGTTTTGGTTATTGATTGAATCAATAATTCTTTGTTTTTAATTCAAGTCTCACTTTTTTCTTTATTCATTTCCTTGAAGTGTAATACTATTATAATTGACTTATTTTAAGTAAATGGTGTTGCGCCTTGATTCTTGCCCCTTCTCCTTAAACATATAAGAGAAGTAAATAAACAAACTTTTGTGATTATAAAAGCATTAGTTGTGTGCTTTTATGCGCAGTTAGTCAAGTTGTTTTAGAATATCTGTTTTATTTTAATTTTATAATTGGTCTGAGAACTGTCCGAATTTACGGAATGAATGTGATGACTAGTCTGATTTATTTGCTTTACTCCAATGGTTTGCTATTACCTGAGGGTAATATATGTTAGGAACTAGGAAGTCGGGTGTCTTACCAAAGTTTTAATCATTGTGCAGTAAAAAGTTCTCTAAGGAGGATTGCGACTGAACTTTTTAGAGGATCGTCCCTGTATCTTAGTAATGAATCAGGCAAAAATCAAGCGTAGAGTTGGTAAATATGAAATGGGAAGGACAATTGGTGAGGGAACATTTGCTAAAGTCAAGTTTGCAAGGAATTCAGAGACAGGAGAACCTGTAGCAATCAAGATTCTTGATAAGGATAAGGTCCTTAAACACAAAATGGCTGAGCAGGTCAGTCTTCAATATATTCATACGTTATGCTTTCTCGAACTTTCATATCTTTCTATTGTATGATGTTATCCACTTGCAAATCATAACATAGATTACATGAACGCTATGTGAATAATGTTTCTTCGACATCTGACATGACGATTGAGTTGTTATCCATTTGTTATCCTTCCTTTTACAGTTTTAAGTTTTTTGAATGATTGATTCGTTTTGGCAATGTTAACTATTTATAACTCTTGTTCATAAATTGACAGATAAAGCGGGAGATAGCTACAATGAAGTTAATCAGACATCCACATGTTGTTCGATTATACGAGGTTGGTCCTCTCTATGTCAATGCGCATGTGCTTGTGTGTGTTTGCGCGCGCCTATGTATGTGGTCTCTGTGATCATAATGGATGTGTAATTGGATCCTATGCCACTGGTTTCCGTACATCCAACCTTTAGGTTAATTAGTAAGCAACCCATTACTTTGCATTTGGTTATGCATAATATGTTGTGAACTTCACTTTAGATCTTCACATCAACAATTTGTGAGAAGTCTTTAACTCACTATACCGGAGGGATAACCAACTGGCCTAGCAAAACATATTTAGCATTCTGTTGAGAATTTATGACTCAATTTTGGACAAAACAAGGTCCATTGTACAGCATGTATTTTCAGTATTACTGACATGCATTAAGACAGATTCTGGCCTTTAACATAACCTATATTGGCATGCAGATAATTTGCTGGTATCCATATACTGCAGTGGAATTGGCTAATATACTGGAGTAGTTAGTTAATCTTCTTGATCTACTCATATGGTACTTTCCAAATTTTCAAGAGTTATACTCTTTTTGAGATGCACCATCAAAATCTTGAAAAATGAGAGAGCTAGAAAAGTTTAAGTCAAAATTACCCAAAAGGGAGCTGGAATTGTAAATTTCCCATGCGGGAACAGACCTGTATTTTTCTCTCCTGTTAAATGTTCAAAATTTTGTTAAAAGACTTTTTGGGATGTTGTATACCAAATGCTTGCCTAATATAACAAATCCGTTGACGAACATCTCAAGTATCGAATATTTTGTGTCCTTCGAGTTTTTAACAAGGCTGTTAATCGTGCAAAAGTCTTATACTGGCAATAACCTACTTTTGTTATCAAAATCGGCAATAATGTACTAAAGAGAAGATGCCGTTGTGGCTTATGATGACGGCTGGGGTTTCACATATTAAACTTTGAATCCATATCCTTTTCATCTGCCTGCAGGTGATGGGTAGCAAGACGAAGATATTCATTGTTCTGGAATGCATTACAGGTGGAGAGCTCTTTGATAAAATTGTAAGGGCGATTCTTCCTTTCTTCTAATTCATTCACTCCTCCCTACCCTTGGAGATAAAGAATTTGACCAAAGAGCACAAAACTTGTTTCTCACTGATTGCGAACTTAGTTTTCATGTATCCTTCTGAAGCTATTCAAACCTATTCGGCACTTAAAAATCTCTCTGGCGACTTAGCATGTGATTAAAGATATTATCTGTTTTATTGGCACACAGGTAAATCATGGACGGATGCATGAAAAAGAAGCAAGGAAATATTTTCAGCAGCTCATTAATGTTGTTGATTATTGTCATAGCAGGGGAGTCTACCATAGAGATCTAAAGGTGGGAAGTGTTACTTTTGTAGCATTTTTAGTTGTTAATTTCTGTTCTGTTTTTGCCTTAAAGCTTCTGGCTTTGTTTTTGCGACCTTTATTTTGACATTCTTTAATGATGCAGCCTGAGAATTTACTGTTGGATGCCTCTGGAAACCTCAAAGTTTCTGATTTTGGATTGAGTGCTCTGTCCCAGCAAGTCAGGGTAAATATCTGATCATATGTTCTCCCACCCTTTAACATATGTCTCCAACATTTGATACGAGTCGTTTAAGTTGTTAATTTGTGGTTCTCAGAAGTAATTCAGTGAATCTTCAGTTGTGTAACCTGCTAGTAGATTGTGTAACAATGTCTTAAGTCTTAACGTCCTTTACTGATCGCCTTTTGTACATTTTGCCTTTGAGAATTGTGGTAGTGATGACTCATCCCCCCCCCCCCTCCCCCCCAAACCAAAAAAAAAGAAAAGAAAAATGGGACCAGAAATCTCCATGGAAAGCCCATCGACAATCAAGTGATAGGAATTTTAAAATCGCAAATGGCTATAGAAACAAGCCAGCACGATACTAATATCTATTTCTGCTTCTTCCTATGATGTTAACTAGTCTAAACATCATTTTCGGTTCACTTTTTTGAAGCAAAAATGGATGGGCCTTGGGACATTGGCAGTTAATTTGTGATTGACGGATGATTTGTTCTTTGCTTTAACTACTCTTGAGAATTGTTCAATAATGGACTTTTTTTCCTTTTAGCTAGAGAACCCCAAAATCATGCTAGTCATTACTTTCTCTACATATATCATCTTGTGATTAGTTCGGATTTGAAATATAGCTTCAAGCAGCAGTAGTACTGCAATATATTTCTTCCATTTTGGTGATAGTTAATCTTTCGTTTGGAATCAAATGTAGTTCTTACTTTTAACTCAAATTTCCAGGATGATGGTTTACTCCATACCTCGTGTGGAACCCCTAACTATGTTGCTCCCGAGGTATGATGAAATTGGTCTCCACTACTCTCTCTTCTTGTTCACTTCTTACCCCACACACAAAAAAAAATCCTGTTCATGTGCACCTTTTTTCTTATTTTTCTCTTCATCTAAAAAATCAGATTCCTTTCTTAGGTACTCAATGATCATGGATATGATGGCACAACGGCGGATCTTTGGTCGTGTGGAGTCATACTCTTTGTATTGCTTGCAGGTTACTTGCCTTTTGATGACTCTAATCTTATGAACCTGTATAAGAAAGTGAGCATTTCTTACTAATTCATTGTAAAGTCAAATCTACTTTTGTTTTTGTTATTAGTTCCATAATGTCTATCACGGTCTGTGCAGATCTCCGCTGCTGAATTTTCTTGCCCACCTTGGATGTCTTTTGGCGCTATGAAGTTAATTACTCGCATTTTGGATCCAAATCCTATGACAGTAAGCATACTGAATTTCTAAATACAGCTTCTGGATTTATAGCTTGCAATCGAATATATAACGTCATCTATTTCTCTTATTTATTACATGTGTTTTCTACGCAGCGTATTACCGTCCCAGAAATTTTGGAGGATGAGTGGTTCAAGAAAGATTATAAACCTCCTGTTTTTGATGAGAAAAAAGATGCCAACCTGGATGATGTTGAAGCTGTATTCAAGGATTCTGAAGTGAGCATAGCGGAATATGGAACAAATTTTGCATTGACTTCAGAGGAAAGAATTGATTGATGTATGAAGTTATCCTCACATGGTTCTCTCTTTTTGGCACAAAGCAGGAATATCATGTAACAGAGAAAAAGGAAGAGCAGCCAACTCCTATGAACGCATTCGAGTTGATCTCAATGTCAAGAGGACTCAACCTTGGGAATCTCTTCGATGAACAGGTTACTGCCTATGAACTTCTGTCTGTCTGTTATTTCTCTTGCATATTTTGGAACTTCTGCTTGATTAGCGTGGTGCTTGTGCCTGGAGTTACATCGTGTACGATTATTCTGTCTCAGTAGGACACGCTTTAATGAAATTATTGTGAATTTCAGACAATTTTGGTAACTCGGTATAAGGATATGGTTGATGAAAAGTCACTTTTTATTGATGATAATACCTTGGATTATTTTTTGTTTGTAAATGTTCACCAGTTATTCATATGAGCGAGGATGAAAATACGGAAGTTAAAAACATAAAGTTTTTAAACATTGACGATTACGAAGTAGGTCCTCCACTTTGTTGGAAACATTGATGATGTGTATATTACGATATCCTTCCTCCATTGACAGATGTTTTGATTCCATTGTTCGCAGGAATTTAAGAGAGAAACAAGATTCACATCTAAATGTCCGGCCAATGAAATAATCAGTAAGATTGAAGAAGCTGCAAAGCCCCTTGGTTTTGATGTTCACAAAAAGAATTACAAGGTGGTGATGAATTTCAAGCATGCATTTCACTCGGCATCTAGATCCCTAATTAGTTAAATTAATATTATCTAATATTGATTCTGTGCACTAGCCTGATTTTACTCTTTTACCTCAGATGAGGCTGGAAAATGTTAAAGCTGGAAGAAAAGGGAACCTTAATGTTGCCACTGAGGTATGTTCAATTTATTAATTGGTCATTTTTTTAATCTTATTTGTTATTACTTTTTTCTTTTTGTATTAAGATTGCCATCATTATTTCGAAATGTGCATCTTTTGCCGTTGTATCCTGAACATTGTTTGGCCTGCAATTTAGGTATTTCAAGTCGCCCCTTCTCTTCATATGGTTGAAGTGCGAAAAGCAAAAGGAGATACTTTGGAATTCCACAAGGTACCATATTTTGCTAATTGCCAAAAAAAGTTATCTAAATGACAATGCTGAACTGTGTATACCACTATTAGTAGGCTTCGATAGGCGAAAGCATTGTATAATCACAAGCCGATTGCTCTAGCAGGAACATGAACCTCCTTTGAAAGAAGTAATGATGTTTAGCTAATAAAAGATCATGCTTGTGTAGTAGCAATCTATCTACTTATTTCCGAAACGCATAGGTTCTTGCTGTGTTTTGCATAACCTGAAATTCGTTAATACCTCGTTTTTTAAATCCTATTAGTCTTTGCATTATCCTCGTGTTCCTGACCTCTTTTAGCTACTAATCAATCTCGAACGATATCTATTTTTCCATCAATTATTCATTGTTTGATGATTTTGTTGTACACTTCATGCAGTTTTACAAGAATCTTTCAACTAGTCTAGAGGATGTAGTGTGGAAAACTGAAGAGGACATGCAAAATAGGTAGTATTTACTACCATGTGAAGAGCAATAGCATTAGCTTTTGCTGGTGCTACCACATATGTAAAAACTTTTACAAGTTCTTTCTTTCTTTCTTTCCTCTTTTTGTTCTTTTTTGGTCTGTTCTTTGTAGTGGGACTTTTTTCTCCCTTGAGAAGTGACCATGTGAGGAATTTCCATTTGTTTTATCATGAGTAGGACTTTGTTCCTAATCACTTGCTGTTTGTGTAACTGGTATACTCTTTTGACTACTGTATAAAGCTTATCAGCTCCCTCAACCAAAAAAAAAAAAAAGAAGGAATCCACCAAGGAGAATTATCATTTTCATTTTCCTTGTCACATTTGTAGTTTGTATAATTGGTATACACTTTTCACAATTTTTAAAGATTATCAGCTCCTCTTATGCTTTCCTGAGCCGAGGGTTTGGAAACAACCTTTCTTTCTATGCTCACAAGGTAAGGGTAAGGTCTGCGTACACACTACCCTCCCCAGATCCCACGGTGTGGGATAATACTGGGTATGTTGTTGTTGTTAAAGATTATCAGCTCCCTCAAGAATGATGTGTGCAATTGGAAATGTTGTTCAGTGCTCACTATAAGCATAATGAACCTAGAAGTCTAGAACCACTAGTCATATAACCTTATAGCTTATTAGTGGTATACATTGTTAGGTCAATGTGATTTTTGCTAAATTAATATACACAGACCAAGTAGATCACTTTGTAATATTTAAGAGCATATGTTTAGCTTACGGTCCCTACTTAGAAACTTAATAAGCCATTGATGCTTGTATCAAGTCTTCAGGGTAGGCTACCTATATCACACCTCTTGGGTTGCGGTCTTATCCTGTGTGAATGCCGAATAAAATATATATATATATATATGTTGTATTTATGTATTAATATAAACCATGAAGGACCCACTTTTTGTGTTTTCAAAACTTTATGAACAGCCAAAACAGCTTTCAAAACAATAAGTCATTGAAAACTATAAGGATAAACCATTGTCAAAATTGGACAACACCAATCAAATGAAGGAACTAGAAAATGTCCCAATTCAAATGTCATTTGGCCCACTCTACTTATTTCCTTTTATAACCTTTATATATACCACCTACTCCTGTCAATTCTCTTTGTTGAAAGAGCATGCCTAGTATCATTAGCTACTGCAAAATCATCATCATTATTACACGGTAAACTTTCTCAGTAAAAACTTACTTGCACCCGGTGTGTTTACACTACCCCAATTAATACACTACAATCACCAAATGGTTTAACCATGGTAAATTAGTATAGTTTGGTGTAAATATCGGATGCGGAAAGTTTTACTATGCTTTCCCTTTTTGAGGAAGAAGTCATTCTCTTTGCGACAGAAAAAAATAAAACATAAGTTCTGAAACAAAGAGTACTATAAATATACATTCTAAATATATACATTTTACATATTACACTCGAGCACTATAGTGATATATTTCTTCCTCATCAAACAAGGGAAACAACAAACAAATAAAGAAGAAAAATACCACATATCTTCCTTAAAATATATATGTAGAATGCGTTGGTACAGTTATCTTGAATGTGTGACAACTCTCTTTTGATGATGACTTATCTTGTTATTTGCTGCATTATTTGCCTGTAGTGGTGAAATCCTAGGAATATCTTTTGGTGTTGGCAAAAGCTCTAGTGTAGCTAATAATACCTCATCCATTATTGGTCTAAGTTTTGGATCTACATGAAGGCACCGTAAGGCGAGTGCTGCTGCAGCTTGTGCACCTTTCTTCGAGTACTGCCCTCCGAACCTTGTATCCATGATTCTCAGTACTCGTCTGCTATCGCTTAGGAAAGGTATCGCCCATTCTACCAATGTTTCCTCAGCGCCTCCAGGGTTTTCCTCGCCTGTAGCTCGTTTTCCTGATAGCAGCTCCAATAGAACAACCCCAAAACTATAAACATCGTTCTTTGGAGTCAAATGACCTGTTACAAGTAATTGGGGGGTTGACTTGAGATAAGATATACAAGATACCAACCGTGTTCAACATGGTTAAAAGTCTCGAGTCACAGTAATCTCAACACGAATAGTTTAATGGAGAAGGATTAGTTGACAAACTGATTGAAATTTACCTGTTGCGACATATTCTGGTGCAGCATAACCCCGAGTTCCTATGACCCTGGTTGAAACATGAGTTCTATCTCCATCAGGACCATCCCTTGCGAGGCCAAAATCTGACAGCTTCGCATTAAACTCCTGCAGATGTTCAATGGAATATTTCAGTTGTGACCTTAGCAGGTTGTATGATCGAAATCAACAGTTTTCTGATGCTAATCAATATCTCAGGCGTAGAGATTGTACCGAATCAAGTAGAATGTTTGATGCCTTGAGGTCCCGATAGATGACATTAGCATCCAGACTGTGCAAGAAGGCCAGTCCTCGTGCAACATCTACTGCAACGCGCATCCGTTTACTCCAAGTCATAAGCTGAACTCCTTCTGCACAAAAATGGAAACATCACTAGTCTTCATCAGCAACTTTCTGGAAAAGCGTACTATGCACTGATTTTAAATGTATCAAATGGAGGCAGTAGATGAGACATGCTACAAGAAAAAATAGGATTATAATCGATGAGAATAAAAGCAAGCAGGGAAGAAAAGCTTAGAAAAAGATTCTCAAGTCAAGCCTAGATTGAGTTGGCTTTGTTGTCCAAGCGTTCGAGTAATGAACTGCTTTCTTCAGAAGATCATAGAAAAGATCCTTCAATTGCATGAACCATTATCTTACTAAGAGATAATACCAATTCTGGAGTATTAGCGTTATATCAATGCTTGAGAAAAATGTTTGGCACTGCTACACAAATAAAGCATACAAATCAGACACGGATCCAGGATATGAAGTTTACGGGTTCTGGTCCTTCTGGATTCTTTTACTGGGTTCTAAATTTATAACTTCTACACACTAAATGAATTTTTCATGATAAACATAGGGTGTGAGCCAAAGTTATTGGGTTCTGCTGGTGCCGTATACAGTGCATACGCCCCCGTAAAAAATCCTACCTAAATGACAGGAAAAATTGAGAAAAGTGATCATAAGAATTCGGCAAATGAAGAGATTTGACTCACTTCTGAATAGATGATTTTCCAAGCTTCCTTTGGTCATATACTCGTAAACAAGAAGCCTGTTATCACATTCTACACAATATCCAATCAGCCTCACAAGATTTTCGTGACGAAGCTGCCCTAAGTAGTTAACCTCTGCCTGCAGATTTGATGCGAGTGAGACAAAGTTATTATCACTGAGAACAAGTGCCACAAACAAAATATTAAGAAATTTTCTGAAGGCTTAGAAATGAACATACAAGCCATTCTCTGTGCCCCTGAAAGCTTTCTGGCTTAAGTTTCTTGACGGCCACTACCATCCCTGTCCCTGGTTTGCAGGGCGTAAGCGTATTTTCATCCAGCCATCCTTTGAAGACATATCCAAATCCTCCCTCACCAAGAAGACTATCAGCTCGAAAGTTCCTAGTTGCATTCTTGAGGTCATTGAAGGTAAAGGACTTGAGATGGCTGACGGCAGATAGATCACTTTTGCAAGACTTGAGAGCATGTCCTAAACTGCCCTCAAGTGTCTGCTTACAAGGACGATTGTATTCCTTTCTCTCACTTCCAGGGCCTGTTCTAGAATCTAGAATTACAATTACAAAGAAATAAGCAGATAAACAGAACTCGATTTGCAAATATTAAAAGCTAAGTAACATTTTTTTTTCGTTTAAAGTTCCAAGTCACTCTTTTATTGCCAATGTTGTGCAAAGCACTGTAAACAAGTCTTACAAAGTGGACAATATCACTAGTGAGTCCCTGGGGGCATGTAACACCCTAGGTGAATCCCACATCGACAAAATACGGGAGAGTTGCCGGGTATATAGCCTTAGACCCTAATTACGCGTTTTAAAGTCGTGCGGGCCTACGCCCAAAGCGAACAATATCACTAGTGGACTGGGTTGTTACATAAGGAGGGGATGACCTAACCTTCTTGTACAAAATGATAACCTGCTAATCAGATTATACAGTATGTTTTAATACATTGTAGTGGTAACTGCCAAAGTAATACTCGATACAAAAAGCTAAGTAATATTCAATACAAAAAACGAACAAGTCATGGCACAAGCCATACATGCTTTCACAATGTTATGTATCTTATCGATGCCAGTGCTGCTACTAAAGAGATTTCCCAGAACCTAGAAAATGGCTTTTAGACCCAAAATTTCAGGGGTCAGTATGATGCAGGAGAAGCAATGTCTAAAACACCAACGCGCAAGATCACTTTGAATAAATTTAAGTAACTTCTTTGCTGTAACATATAATTGCTCTCACTCTCTTATTTGCAAAGGGATGCAATAAGTAAATTCACGAGAATGATTTACTATACTCCATGAGCCTACTTTAACAACACCAAACTAGACCAAGAACAAATACACACACACAACTCTTTGAACAAAATTGCAGGATAGCACATACAGTGTCCCCATCCAACCTGAAACTCTGCAACCTTCTGGACTACGATATAACGAACAATAACCTCGCATGTCTATTTCTTTTGCTTAGTTTTTGTTTCCAATGTGGAATAGAACTTGAGATGCAAAGGGGGGAAAGAGTACACAATTACTCCAGAGTCAAAACTACACAAAGCTCTTGGGAGCCAATTCGCATAACTTTGAAATGATAGTGAGGATTATCCAAATAATTGGATAGCAATAGCACAAAGTACTAAGAAGCAAATAACAAAACAGCACACCGTATTATTTGCTTCTTAGCCAACTAAATTCAGACTTCTAAAAGATGATAGAAGGGTAACACCAAAATCACCAAACAGCAATTTGGGCACTTGAGAAGTATCCTTTTACTCAAGCGAAACTTAAAGACTTCTCAAAATGGAAACTTTTCTACACAGAAGTGACTTGAAAAGCAATCCACATCTTTTTTCTTATGATGTGGTGTCGGGGCCAACTTTCACGCTCCTCGACTATTTCACCAGATACCTACTACCTCAACCAACACAGCCACACAGGTACCATTAACTTTGCCCGCGAAGCCTTAGGCATATGTAAAGCAATCCATATCTTTCTAGTTCAATGCTTCGTAAAAGCTATTCATTAGAGCATACTGCATACCTATTCTCAATAGCTAACATACATATTCTACGAAATCGCAAAATCTAACTCTAGACTTAACCCTGAACTATAAATAAAAATAAGGTCTTGAACAAATTACAAAAGCAATCCATATCTCTCTAGTTCAATGCTTTCTGAAAGCTAGTCATTACAGCATACCTATTCTCAACACACCCCCCCCCCCACACACACATATAAAAAAGGGCAACCGGTGCACTAAACTCCCGCTATGCACAGGGTTCAGGGAATGGCCGCACCACAAGGGTCTATTGTACGTAGCCTTACCCTGCATTTCTGCAATAGGCTGTTTACACGGCTCGAACCAGTGACCTCCGGGTCACATGGCAGTAGCTATGTCAAGGCCTCTTCACGCACGCACACACACACTATATATAAATATATATGTGTGTGTGTGTTCTACAGAATTGTAAAATTGCTCAAGAATTATCCCTGAATTAGAAATAAAAATAGGATCTTGAACAAACTACAAAAGCAATTCAAATATGTTTAAACTGAAACAAGAGGGAAACATGCAAAAAGACAAAGTGAAAAGAGAATGTTGGAATTCATACCAGACAGCAAGCTAGAAGATGCATGAGCAAGCTTTACAGGTTTACCATAGCAAATCCCCATATTAAAACAAATATCAAGATTCTCACTTTATAACTAACTTTTCCTTTAGAAAATTTGAAAACCAAGAAAACCCCAAAAAGGATAAAGGAGAAGGAGGAGGAATAAGAAGAGAAAAGGGGTTGAATTAGTACAAGAATAGAAAAATGAAACCATTGTTAATTGTTATTGTTAAAGAGGAAGAAGCTATGAGAGAGAGAAAGAGAGAGGCCCTTTTAGTCTTCAGTCAAGAGTGAGGAAAATCTCCATTGAAAATGTTGTCACAGCTACGGTTAAACATATGGTCATATGTGGGGTCCATTTTTGAGGATGTGGGGCTTAGTTATGTCTATGTCGTAGGGGTGAAGTATTGAACTGTGCCATCACAAATTTTGACTATCCATAGCCATTGAACGTTGTGATTTTCAACTCGTTGGCCGTTGCCTACAGTAAACACCACCCAAAAAAACAGATAAGACATTTTACGTTCATAATCCTAAAGTATAAACTACCTAATCTAATGTAAGTATTAGTGTAAACGATACCCACTTTTCTTTTCTTTTTCCGTCTCATTTAAGTGAATCAATAGTATTTTCACTTGTTCTTGACTACTAAATAAAGAGCTGGATGAAGAGATAATAGAGCATCTTCGACAATTGGCATACACAAAAAATTTCGTAAGCAATGTTAATATTTGAAAAAGTAATCAAATAAATAAATTATTATAACAGTAAACAGTGTTATTTATACATATATATTACGAAAAAATTCGACAAAACCATATCACGTGACATTGTTTGGAACAAGGTGTCTATGCCATGCTCTTCGGCCAACTTCGGAGCGAGCTAGCCAAAAATAAGCTAAGACTTACGGTTGAAAGAGTCAAAATAGGGACAAGCGTCCAAATGATCTTATAGACTTCTTTTTAATAATACCAATTTCGTAAAAGAATTGATAGTATCAACTTCTCCTAAAAAAAATTAAAAGTGGACGTAATTTAGCTTGAATAAAGTGAAAGGGGTAATAGACTTACCGTTCTCAAATGAAATCATGCTACATTCAATTCAAGGAATACTACGAAATAAATTATCTTAACTACGTCTTAATCTTGAAATTTCAAATAAAACGAATAAAATAGAAAAATAATGATAGTTCTATCATATAAGCAACTTGTAAATTAGCTTAAAAAGAAATACTAATCATTTGACTAGTCGTAGGTAGCTGATTTTTTATTCTAAGTCAACCCTAGCTTTCTTGTTGGTTATATTTTGACCACTTAACTTGTCAACGACTTCAATTCTATGTGCTTCAATAATATCAAAATTAGCCTTAGCAAAAGTGGGACTAATTTGGCATAACATTGAGAATTGGAAGGAAAAAATTGTAGCAACCTTTAAAGCATATTTCAATAACATTATGCAATAAAGATTGCTATAATAGAATAGTTTCAATGTTCTTTTTTACTTTATCTATAGCCAGTTGAGTTTATTTCTTTCAAAATTCAGAAGCATTTAATTATGCCTTCGAAACATACTTTTCATAAAATTTCACCCGCATTTGGATATATTCATGCAATATGTTTGTATATAGACTCCTCTCACGACGAAAAAATATATAAACTCCTATCACTTAACCGTGGTTGATTTATAGATATTCTTACCTCATTAAATTGCTTAACTACTACAAATTTAAGTAAGTTTAATTTTTACACATATTTTCTTGTTTCCCTCCACATTCTTAGAAAAGGACAACTGTAAACTCTATAAATAGAAATATTTAAAGGATTTCTTTCCCAAATGGTGGCCTTACTAAAAGGAGAAATTAAAGAGGAGAACAAGTTGAATCACAACCCTACTATATTTGAAGGACGACTTCGTCCATATTTGACTTTTATTCAATAAAAAGAAAATAAGGCATAAAAATACATTAAATATTTTTAAAAAATTAGAGGAGGCTATACACTCAAAGATTTATACTTACACCTAGCTATTCCGTTTCTCACGTGATAAATTCAATGTGTTGGTCAAATGAAAAATAATATAGTTGTCTTTGAATTCCATTAAATTTTATTTTCGAAAATTTATTTTTATGGAGCTTTCAATCATTTTCAGCAATAGGGCAAATTTAGTTTCTTCCGCAGCCCTTAGCGTCGGCTGCTCAAGAAATTTGACTAATTGCTTCTTCAATCTAAAATGAATTCAGAGCGAAAAACAACGTCGCATTTTATAATAAAAAGGTGTTCGTTGTTGTAGGCTTGTAGCAAGTTCAAACTAAATAAGAGGAGAAAAAAAGAATCCTCTTTTCTTAGCGATGTGACATAAGATAATTAATGAAAAGAGTTGCAACAAATTAAAAAGTTACCATTCTTCTAAAGTGGAGTGCATGCACTTGGAAATGATTTGGTCTTTTTTTAATTTTCATTTAAAGCAAACTTTCTAAATTGACATGCTACGTTCTTTTGTAGCATTGAATAATTAAATATATCAAATTAATTAGAGTTACAAAAGAAGATTTAACGCATGTACTACAAATTTTCTGTCACTTTAAATAAAAGAATAATGGAGTAGCTTTTTAGCTTCAAGAGAAAGATTTTAACTTTTTGGTCAAAGACAAACTTTATTTTTTCAATCCTAAAAGTTTGCAAAATGTTGAAAAAACTTACTCCATATGAACTTTTCTACTACTTTGACTTGTCTCAGTTTATGGGTTTAATCGTTATTTCATTGGTTAAACTTTTAACTTGTTACCAACAAACTTTTATTGTGGAATGATAAATATTTCTTCTTCCTTAATAAGAGGTATCTAGTTCAAGCCTAAGGTATAACGTTGTCTTTGTTAGGGAGCGCTTTACTCTCCCAATGTAGGACTTCTCGGCGCAAATCCGAATTTAGTCGGACATCAATGCAAGTAGCGGACACCGGATGAAAACCTAAAAAAAAAAAAAATTGCTCTTCTTCTTTTTTTAGGATTATATACTCACTACAACTTACAATAACTCTTATACTTAATCAGGGGTTAGATTAGAGCCTTGAAATGAAATGATTTTTACGTTGCACGAATTCGAATTAATGATAACTCATTTTAAGAAGCATATACTTGCAAAAGGCAGATTGCAATCAACGATATTCCAGTAGGTTTAGGACATTGTTTAGAAACTTTTGGAAAAGAATGACTTACTAGTCTGGCAAAGGATATATTGGGACTTATCGAAACAAAAAAGTACTAATTGGTAATTTTTGCATTTTTTAAATTTTATTCGAGAAGCTATATTCTTGTCATATATTATGACTCATATTTTTTATCCTACAGAATATCCAATAAATATTTTCTTCTTAATGTTATCATTTCAATCAATGAGCGGATTAATATCCAAATATATCCATTTATTATGACTCATAGTTTATTTGTGAATTAAATTTGACTTTCCCAATAATCAAAGGATAAAATACTGGTCAATCGAAGGGAAACGTCATAGGTGATGATTGAATTTTATTGTTTTTTCTTAGTTTTTGGCTATAGTCAATTACAAATAATTTTTTAAGTGAAAAGAATCTTTAGACTTATTTATTTCTTCTTAAACTATAACAAATTTGTAGACTTGTCTTTTCTCATATTTGATTGCTGAATATGGAAATGGGTTCTTCAAAGAAACTAAATAATTATTAAGTTTTTCAACATTTTTTTAATCATTTATTAATTTCATATAAATTATTTTATTGATCACCAAATTTGGTTCCACAAAATGACAGTTTAGCAGTCAATTTAATGAATCCAACATACAAAACAGATTTTTTCTTAATTTCCTGTCTTATTATATTAGGTAGGTGCACATACTTCCCCTTTTGGACAATTCTAAAACTTTTAACCTTATTATAAATCGGAGAAGAGGATTTGCACTGAGCCATGACAATGATATCAGTGTACGGCAACTATTGTTTGTCCAATTTAGGAATGTTCACTAAAAATCGAAATTCAATTCAACTCGAGAAAGAAAACTAATATTTTTTTTGTTTGATTTATTTTTTGGTTCTTTAATTTTAAAAACGATAAAATTCAGTTTGCTTTTGCTTTTAAGTTGATAAGAAATTATCAGACACTTGTTATGATCAACTTGTATATAACTCGACTATTCTATCAATTTGGCATTGGCTAACAGATGAGAAAAAGTTTGTATTTATTCGAATTTGAACAATAGTCTCAAAATTTTCACCTACCTAACTAATAGCTAGACGATACCGTTGAGTGCAATACTAGAGCTATATTACAGACCAATATAATGAAGGGCAAAGGTCCAAATATGTTCTTGTACTGTACGAAATTAAGCACATTTGCCCTTCGTTAATACTTTAGTTCAAATATGCCCTTACCATCACATAATTGGTCCATATATGCCCTTAGAGTTACATAATTAGCCCATATATGCCCTTTTCGAAACGAAATTCACCCAAATTAATTAGCTCTTTCGTTAATTGTATCAAAGTGTATTACAAACACTATTTCCTTTTTATTAGTATTTTTTCTTTACCTTTCTCTTTTCTTTCTTCTTTTTTCTTTTCTTCTCTTTTTTTTCCCTTTTTCTTTCTCCCTTATTCGTTTCCTCCATTATTGATTTCTCCATTTTTGTCACAAATTTCACTTGACAAAACTCATGAATTCCAATTACTAAGAAAAATCTCCCATAAAGTAATCAAGTTCCAGTTTCACTAGCCCTCTAAATAAACGAAATTAAATTGTTCCAAAAATTATAGTTTAAACTTTAAAATAATAAAAACATCTCAACCCTTAACGATACTCAAAAGACCAAAATATTTAAATTGTTTTCAGAAAGATAATTTAATGATTAAAAGCCTAGAGTTCAAGTTGTAGTGTTATAAATTTGAGTTTTTAGTCTTTTTTCAGCTTGACATTTTTTTTTTTATTAACTATGTAAATTAGGGGTGTACATGGAACAGGTTGGTTTCGCTTTTGTCAAAACCAAACCAAACCAATTATATCGGTTTGGATTGTTTGGTTTTGTAGGATTTTTTGGATTTTTTGTTACATAAATATTATTTCAATCTTACTTTGTTAAATTTTTTGGAATTAAATATATGTTTAGTAAAAATTAAAAAATTGACAAACATATGATCTATTAAAATATTCTTATGCGAGAATTTTCTTAGTAATTAGAATTCATGAGTTTTGTCAAGTGAAATTGGTATAGAAAATGGAGAAGACATCAGTAATGGAGGAAATCGGATAAGGGAGAAAGAAAACGGAAAAAAAAAGAGAAGAAAAGAAAAAAGAAGAAAGAAAAGAGATAGGTAAAGAAAAAAAGTACTAATAAAAAGAAAATAGTGATTGTAATACACTTTAATACAATTAACAAAAGAGCTAATTAGTTTTGGTGGATTCCGTTTTGAAAGGGGCATATATGACCCAATTGTGTAACTCTAAGGGCATATATGGACCAACTATGTAACGGTAAGGGCATATTTGAGCTAAAGTATTAACGAAGGGCAAATGTGCTCAATTTCGTATAGTACAAGGGCATATTTGGACCTTTTCCGTATAATGAATTATATCAATGGTTCAAAATTGTAACTATCTTAATACAGTGGTCGTTTGGACATAAGAAATTTTTTTTTTTTTTCCAAAAAATTTTTACTTTTTTTTCGAAATCAGCGTTTGTTCATAAAATTTCTAATTTTCGCTTGAAGATACATTTTGGAAATTTTCGAAAATTTAAAAAACTCCAAAAAGCTGTTTTTCAAAAAAAATTACTCAAATCACTCACAAAACTTCAAAAATAACCCAAAATTATATTCATGTCCAAACACAACTCTAAATTTCAAATACCATTTTCATTTGAAAAATAATTTTCCTCTATTTTGAAATTTTACAATTCTTATGTCCAAACGCCCACTTAATCAAACTCAAATTTTTGCTTTAATATTCTAGCCAAAATAATAGATTATAACCTTTGTTGGTAGGGAGCCATATATATTTGTGTGATATCACAACGTGAAAGATCTTTGTATTCAGCCTTTGTCTTATAGGTGGTTCTCGGTTGCCTCCACATCGGCATTGTATTGGGCCACCCGAAGAGAAATTACAAGAAGGCGCTGGAAAAGTGAAGACGCGATGTTGCCAGAAAGGAAAAATTTCATATGTACATTCCAAAATATATTTACAAAGGCCTGATAAAGCGACCTCAAGACAAACAAAAAAGAATATACATAAGAAAAAACAAAAAAAAACTGAAAAGATGCTAAGGCATCTACGATTGGTCTTCACCAGGGCCTGACTCGTCACCGGAACCATCGGAGCCCTCAAAACCCTTAGAGCTTTCGGCACCCTCGGGCTCATAAAGCTCCTTGGCCTCAGCCCCGAGCCTCTTAGCTTCCTCGATCTCAGCCGATAAGTTGAAACCTCGGGCGTGAATCTCTTCGAGGATCTCTCTTCAGGAAAGTCGCTTCATGTATTCAGCCTTTGTCTTTAGGCGGGTCTCGGCTGCCTCCACATCGACCTTGTACTGGGCCTCTATTTCCTCGGCATCAGTGGAGATTGTGTCCAATTTGGACTTCAGTGCCTCATATTCTCTTCCGAGTGCATCGCGTTCTGCGACGGCCGAGCTCAACTGTGCTCGGAGATCATCATTCAGTTGAGGCAACTTATCAGCTTTGTCCTTCGACACCCGTAGTTGGTTCTCAACCGATGCCAGCTCCGCCTTCGCAGTTTCCTTCTCCGAAGCCGGCATGTCCATCCTGCCCTTCCACACTTCGGTCATAGCCTTGACCACGTTCATCTCGGCTCGGAGTTGGTCGATCAGGTCGATCTTCTGTTGAACCTGCGAGGTTGTGTTGTTAGTCACCATGACTAGCTCCTCGTATTTAACTTCAAAGACCTTTACCTTTTCAACCAGGTCGGCATGCTCCCGCTTCAGTATCGAGGCCTCATTCTGAACTTTGTCCAGCTCGGTCTAGAGGTCTTTAAGAGCCTCGTCCTATTGCTCACTCATACTTGTACATGTCCTTCTTCCGGACCTGTTCTTTGAGCTCGAACTCGAGCTGGCTGATTTCCAAGCGGTACCGGAGGAAGCTTTCATGATGAAGCACTGAAGCCTGTAAAACAGTGAAACTAGTAAGAGATATCAAGGGAAAACTTAGGTGGGATTCATGAAGGGAGTATGAAAGTGTTAAAACCTTACCTGGTTCAGCGCATGCTATGCCTCATTAAAGAGACTTGGCGTGCCCACCTCGTTCATCTTTATCTGGTCCTCCTCGGTCACCAGGCATCGGAGGTAGCTGACTACATCCATCGGAGCAGACAGGATCCGGGCATCCTCCAGGACTTTAAGAACAACCGTTCTCTTTCACTCGGGGTCCACGCTCGGGGCAGGGAATTGTTTCACCAACCTTGGGCTCGTACTCGGCCCATTAGCTCTCGAAGGCATGTCCTTCTTCGGGATCTCCAGGTGACCCAGCCCGGAGAAATCTTCCAATGTGGACATGTCCATGCCATCGAAGAACAAGTGGAGAGGATCATATGTACCCTGAAATCCTTCACTTGACTTTTCCTTACCCGTTTCGGCCTCTTCAAGCATGGACTCGGTATAGGATGGCTTCTCGATGATGTCTATCACACTGGTCGCCTTCTTCAGAACAGGAACGACTTCCTGGGAAGTCACAGCCCCCATCTTCATTTCGGCCTCTCGAATCGGAAGGGGATCGGCCTCGTGTCCCCTTTCCTTGGTCTTCGCCTGCTCCCCAGCAGGGGTTGATCCATGGGCGACAAAGATGCCGTCTTGTTCGGGCCCACCATGAATAGTATGAACTGAGCCTTACCCGGTGGATCAAACGAAGTAAGAGTACTAATATATGAGATCGAAATCGAAGTTGGGAACTCTTTGTATCAAGGTCCGAATGGGGTGCCCATCATCGGACCAGATGAGATAACATTCCCCGAACCCAGAACGAGATCCAAGACCTCGGAAAATATGGCAAACGACTGCACACGACTAACAGAGGACCGTGATATCCGTACCCAACCGGATATCATGATGCAAATCTCACCCAATGTCGGTAACAAATCAGTAATTAACGAAAAAGGGGGATTTTTACCTTTTCTAGAATTGTACTAGGGATGAAACTCCCCTACTATATAAAGGGGAAGTTTTTTATTTAATAGGACATAATGTAACACACATACCAAGGCAATACAATTTCATTTTTTGCTCTCTAGCTATAGCAAAGCTATTACTTTACTGTTTGTTATTCATTCTCTGTTGGCTCCGAACCGGGGGTCTGATCGAGGGCAAAACTATTGTCCAATCCAAGTTCAAGTTGGGCCATAACGTTACGACTGGTTTGATTAATCATTGTGTCTTTAATTCATTTATCTAGCATTCTTGATTATTTGTGTTGAATCTATCCGCATATCCTTAAAATCGCGTACAAATTTAATTATTATCCGTTTTAAGGGTAAACAATCTTCAATATGAAAATATCAAGTATTCGTTTAGATTAATGGAAAAGGATTTAGAATTAATAGCAACAATAAATAAGGAAAAAATATTTAATAAAAACATTGAATATGTATTAGGTTTTGGACTTCAAGTTCAGAATTTTTGACATGATATTGAGAATACGATTATACTGAAAAACTTACATTAAAAATGTTACTTTTTCCCCTCTTTTTTTTTTTGTGATTGAAACTTCTCAAATGCCAAATAAAAAGACCAATAACTTCAAAAAGATTTGCATCTGGAGAACGAATCTTTTAATTCAATTTTTCAAGTTCTTAATGGTAAAATTTTATCTAATATTTTGGACTTTAAATTAAACTACTCAAATTTTTATATCACTCAATAAAGTTTTTCACAACAAAATCCCGTGTATTACATTATATCACATGGCTAATATTTGTTTAAGAACTAAAGGTTTTGTGTCTTGTAAAAATAGTACCACTATAAACTATTAGTATGAAAAGAATGCGGCACTAACTCTACTTGAGTTTCTTTTGTATAACTAAGCAAATTAATTTCCTTCCAAAAATTATCACGCTAACCTTGAATATGTGATAATATTAACTCTCGTATGATTTAATCCACACTAGGCTAGAGTGTTGCTCACTTGATTCTTTACTGCTTCAAGTTTGAACGTTTGACGTAGAAGTTTCTTTTAACAAATGAACCTTTTGGCCTTATTAAAAGGAACTTTACAAAATTTGAGATAGTAACACAATTTAATACAAGACACTCATTTAAAATAAAAGAAGATTATTTATTGATGAAAAACTTACCTACAAAATTTGTTGACCTTCATGTGAAGAAACCTTCCAACACAATTCACAAAGAGGTTTGTTTCTACAGTTCTTACAAAAATAGGTACAATATTGGTTATTGTGTGTCTCACATACTATTGACTCGTCAAAATCAGTTCTTAATAAAGTTGACAATCATGGTGGATAATTACTCCTCTTCGTATCAAAAATTTAATTGAACAAATAGTACCCGGGGCTTTGGCAAGAAGAATGAAAAAGAATATTAACTAATTACTTCAATATATAGTAGCATAATCCCAAACTAGACAAGCGCTAAATATATATAGACATGTCAAAACCTTAATCCTAACCGGTAATGGATTTAAATCCATGTAGAACAATATATTGCTTTTCCTAATAATTTTCGGAAAAGGAAGAAATTTGGAAATATAGAACCTCCACTTAAACTATTTTTTGTTATAAATTTAGTGTTCGGACAGACTTGCATGCACATTAGCTAAGAGGCATGTTTAACTAAGCTTTCAAAATTTGCTTTGTTATGTTTTTTCGTCTAAGTGAATTTTCAGAGAATTATTTTGGCCTTACTAAAACTATGTTGGTAAAGGAAGGGATGTGTGATAATGAAGGAGGGAACTCAGTCATATGGTCGCGAGGCCAAGAGATGTATGGAACAACAACACAACAACAACAACATACCCAATATTATCCCACACTGTGGGGTCTGGGAGGGTAGTGTGTACGCAGATCTTACCCCTACCTTGTGAGGATAAAGAGACTATTTCTAATAGACCCTCGGCTCAGGAAAGTATAAGCACCACATTAATGGGAAAAAAAAAGACAAGAAGGGACAGTACCAAAAACCATATTGTATTAGTAAAAAAAATAAATATTACACGTGGAATTATATGAGGATGACAGGGCAAGATACGTGGATTACTAAGAAGATGACAACTGGAGTGTCGCATTAAAAGATTCACAATTTATAACAGGTACGAGCAAATCACTCACGAGACAAAAGGGTACGGTTGCTCGAGCCTAAATTACTCAGTGAAGAGAAATAGGCAGGATGAATCAAGACAGTAAAGAGGAAAGATTCATGAACCTCTAATTAATGTGGAAGAAGAATCGGAACCGTTACAGAATCTTCATAAACAGTTTCGGTTGCCAATTATAATATTTCATTAATGTCATTAATGCTCATAATGATTCGGTCATAAAAGGGAAGAAACGTTATATTTGTAAATTCCTATATAAGAGAAGGGAATTTCACTTGTAAAGACAGGCTCTGATTACTATTGGAATATAACTACTTTCTTGTGCTTTCAATCGATTATTTTGTCATTTCTTGTTCTAATTTCCTTTCTTATTTCTGAGAGAATATTAAATTTTTTGATTATCAGTAACCCGAGTACTTCTAAAAATAGGCTTTGATTGAGAATCAAATTCTTTGGTTAAACAAATTGGTTCTGTTACCGGGAATCTGATAATTTTCTCTTACTTTCTAAATCACTCTCTCTCAACTGAATCATGTCGAATGTCAATGACAACAACCAATAGGTGGAAGGAACTCCAGTTCCATCACCTCAGGGAACCCCACGCAATTCAAGAGAAACATCACCAGAAAGATCCACTGCTCATAACAATGAATAACATGGAAATGAACAAATTGTCGAGCAGGATGCTGTGAAGCAGTTAATTGATGAGTACGTGAATGATGCTCTCCATGCTTTCGTGAGGGGACTACCAGTTGTGCCACCCACACCTCCACCAAACAATACTGCAACTGTGAAAATTTCACAGTCAGGGTTGGTTAATTCTGGAAGCGGAGGAACTCCTAACGAGTCACGTGATGGGAGACCAGGTACGCCTAATAATTCTGATTTACAAACTTTAATATTAACCTTGCAGAAATAGGTTCTGGAAGAACAAAACGACCATATTGAGCAAATACACGGCGTACCACCTGTGATCAAAGGAGTTGATTTTGATAAATATTCACAACAACCATGGAAACCAAGCACAGCTCCATTACCAATTCCCAAAAAATTCAAAATGCCTGACATCCCAAAATACGATGGAACGACCGATCCACGTGACCACATCACTGCATTCACCACGGGAATAAAAGGCAATGATTTAACCAAGCAGGAGATTGAATATGTGCTGGTCAAAAAGTTTGGGGAAACACTTACTAAAGGAGCGTTAACATGGTACTCTCTTTTACCTGAAAATTCTATTGACTCTTTTGCTGAGCTTGCAGATCGATTTATAAAAGCACACTCGGGTGCACAAAACATTAAAAAGAGAATGGAGGATATATTCAAAGTAAAGCAAGGAGATACAGAATTGCTTCGAGAATTCGTAGACAGATTCCAACGTGAAAGAATGTTGCTACCAAGAGTACCCAACAATTGGGCAGCCATGGCATTTGCAAGCAATTTAAACGAGAAAAGTTCAAAAGCTACGAGGAGGCTTAAAGAGAGCCTACGAGAATTCCCTGCCACGACATGGAATGATGTCTATAATAGGTACAGTACCAAATTATGAATCGAAGAAGATATCGTAGCTCAGTCAAGGGTTGAAGAAAAAACAGGTTCGAGGCGGTCTGAATCTGAGAAGAGGTCCGGTAAGAATAGGTACGAGCCTTATATGGGACCTTCGGGGCGAGAAGCTCGTTCCAAATTCTAAAACACGCGGGCTGATGACAGGTTCGCAAATAGAGATTCAGGTTCGTCATCGTCGAGATTCAGCAAATATTGAGGTGAACGCAACAGAGATGCTAATACAAACGCAAGGATTGGGGACTACAATTTTAACGTAAGTACATCCGAGTTGGTCGTTGTTTTAAGAAGCATGGGGGATAAGGTACGATGACCTAAAGAGATGAGATCAAATCCAAATAGAAGAAACCTAGACTTTTGGTGTGAGTTCCATAATGACCACGGCCATAGAACATCAGACCGTAGATTATTACAAGGTGAGGTGGAATATTTATTGAAGCAGGGCTATCTGACAGAATTGTTCAGCGAGAAAGGCAAACAAGCTTACATGAAAAATAGGCAAGAGCCCCAAAAACCTCCATCTCCAAAGAGAACAGTAAATGTGATAAACGGCGGAGAAGAAGTCAACGGCGTAACCTATACAGCTGCGAGAAAAACAACAAAGTTCACAATAACTCACGGGAAGCGAACTCGCCAAACTTTGGAAGACGGCAACATAACCTTTGATGATGCAGATGCCAATGGATTAATGATTCCTCACAATGATGCATTGGTAATATCTTTACTTATACATGATACTAATGTAAAACTAGTTTTGATTGACTCAGGTAGCTCCGTGAACATTATTATATTACGAGTGGTGAACGAAATGATGATGGGCGATCGTGTAGTTCCAAAAGCACGTTCCTTATCTGGGTTTGATAACTCAACCGTTGTTACAAAGGGCGATATTGAACTAACCACATACACAGAAGGGGTCATCAAAGAAACAAAATTTCAAGTGATAGACACGGATATGATCTATAATATGATTCTTGGGAGGCCGTGGATTCATGATATAGATGTTGTGCCATCCACATTACATCAGGTTATCAAATTCCCTTCAAAATGGGGAATTCAACAAATTCGAGGAGATCAACAAACTTCAAGGAGCATCAATTCGGTGATACAGCCAAGTCAAAAAGATACGAGTGCAAGTCAAAATGATGCGGGTGCGAGTGAGAAAGATGCGGTAAATCAAATTTCAACAGAAACTATATCAAAACAAACAGACGTGGATTCCAGACCACATGTAATTCAAGAGCCAGAGGAGAACGAAAACATTAAAACAACAATTGAGGAGCTTGAAGTTGTTCCACTTTTCGAACAATGGTCAGATCGAAGAATTCATTTCGGAGCAAGGTTAAACCTAGAAAGGGGAGGTAAGTTAATTGAATATTTAAAAGCTAACGCTGATTATTTTGCATGGTCCCATTCAGATATGACAGGTATACCTCCAAAGGTGATGACTCATAAATTAAATGAAGATCCATCATTCATACCTGTCAAACAAAAGAAGAGGAAGCAAGGATCATTCAAAAATCAAGTGATCGATAAAGAGGTACAGAAACTCTTAAAGATCGGTTCAATACACAAGGTAAAATATCCTAATTGGTTAGCTAATACTGTGGTAGTTCCGAAAAAGAAGGTAAATGGAGAGTTTGTGTAGATTACACTGACTTAATTAAAGCATGCCCGAAGGATTCATTCCCTTTACCACATATAGATCAGTTGATTGATGTTACCATGGGTCACGAATTATTAAGCTTTCTAGATGCGTATTCTGGTTATAATCAAATAAAAATGGACCGCTTAGACGAAGAAAAAACTTCATTTATTACAAACAGGGGGACTTATTGTTACAAAGTCATGCCTTTTGGCTTGAAAAATGTTGGAGCCACGTATCAGAGGTTGGTGACCAAGATGTTCCAAGAACACCTGGGGAAGACGATGGAAGTGTACATTGACGATATGTTGGTCAAATCTACACAAGCGGAAGATCATTTTCAAGATCTTTCAACTACCTTCGAGATCCTCCGCAGATACAATATGAAACTGAACCCAGAAAAGTGCGCTTTTGGCGTAGCTTTAGGTAAGTTTCTAGGCTTTTTCGTATCTAATGGAGGAATTGAAGTAAATCCTGCACAGATTAAAGCTATTGAAGAAATACCCTATATACTCACAAGCAAAAAAGAGGTACAAAGATTGACAGGTAGGATTGCAGCTCTGGGAAGATTCATTTCAAGATCTTCAAAGAAAAACTTTAAATTCTTTTCAGTATTAAAGAAGCAAAATCAGTTTGAATGGACTGAGGAATGCCGACAAGCCCTCAATGATTTGAAGGCATACTTAACAAATCCTCCCCTACTGTCTAAACCAAGGGATGGAGAAAGACTATTTGTATATCTTGCAGTTGCAGAAGTAGTTGTAAGCACAGTTTTAGTAAGGGAGGACAAAGGTAAACAATCTCCTATTTATTATGTTAGTAAATCTTTATTAGATTCTAAAACTAGATATCCTCATCTAGAGAAACTAGCTTTAGCATTAGTCATGGCAGCTAGGAAATTGAGACCATATTTTCAATGCCATCCTATCTCCGTAGTAACTGCATATCCATTAAGGAATATTTTACATAAACAAGAATTGTCAGGCAGACTAGCCAAGTGGGCAATAGAACTAAGTGAATATGACATTATTTATCAACCTAGAACAGCAATAAAATCTCAAGTTTTAGCAGATTTCGTCGCAGATTTTAATACAAAAATAATTCCTGAAGTAGAAAAGGAGTTATAAATTTTTACTAGAGCTAATCCAGGTACGTGGACTTTATTTATTGATGGCTCTTCAAATGTCAAAGGAGCCGGTTTGGGTATTGTCTTAATCCCACCCTCAAGTGAAAGTATAAGACAAGCAATTAAATATTACCCTATTACTAACAATGAAGCAGAGTATGAAGCTGTAATTGCAGGTTTGGAACTAGCACGAGAACTCTCTATAGAGCAAATCGTGATTAAAAGTGACTCTCAATTGGTAGTCAATCAGATGCAGGGGACTTACACTGTTAGAGAGCCACGAATGCAACAATACTTGGAAAAGGCACGAGAACTAGTCAGGCAATTCCAATTATAGAAGATCGTGCAAATACCCAGGGAAGAAAACGCAGAAGCAGGCGCGTTGGCTAACCCTGCTTCAGTTGTAGAAGTAACGAGTGAAGAAAATGCTATTGTAATACATTTATTTCATTCAGCACTTGACTAGGATAAACATGAGGTAAGCTTTAACAATTTAACCTGGGATTGGAGAAACGAGATTGTTAATTTTTTTGCAGTACGGGATCGTACCTGAAGGCAAGAAAGAATCTCAAGTGCTTCGACGAAAAGCTGCTCGTTACTGCCTAATTCGAGATAATTTATATCAAAAAATATTTGGCGGTCCTTTAGTAAGGTGCCTTGGACCCAATCAAACGTTGATGAGGGAAGTACATGAAGGACATTGCGAAAATCACGCAGGTAAAAGTTCTTTAGTTAAAACACTAATCAGGGCAAGATACTACTGGCCTAAAATGGAAGAAGATGCAGAAAATTTTGTAGCCAAATGTGATAAGTGTCAACGATATGCCAACAATATGCATCGACCTGCAGAGTTATTACATACAGTTATTTCCCCATGGCCATTTATGAAATGGGGAATGGATATAGTAGGGCCTTTACCACAAGCTAAAGGAAAGGTACGGTTCTTATTAATATTAACAGATTACTTTTCAAAATGGGTAGAAGCAGGAGCTTTCAAACAGGTACGAGAAAAGGAGGTGAAAGACTTCATTTGGTGAAACATTATATGCCGGTTTGGAGTTCCAAAAGAAATCGTATGTGATAATGGCCCACAATTTATAGGCTTGAAAATCACTGAGTTCTTTCAAAGTTGGCAAATCAAACGAATAACCTCTTCACCTTACTATCCCGTGGCAAATGGACAAGCTGAGTCAACAAATAAGATTATCATAAATAATTTGAAGAAGAGACTAGAAAAATCGAAAGGGAATTGGCCTGAAGAATAACCAGGAGTGTTATGGGCTTATAGAACCACAGCAAAAACAGCCACGAGAGAAACTTCATTTTCGCTTGTGTACAGTTCAGAAGCTTTAATCCCGGTTGAAATAGGAGAACCAAGCATGAGATTCACATTGGCAACTGAAGAGTCGAACGATGAGGAATTAAGGACAAACTTGGATTTACTCGAACAAATAAGAGAAACAACTTTAATACGGATGGCAACACAAAAGCAAATCATAGAACGATATTACAACAGAAAGGCTCACGTCAGGTACTTCAAAATTGGGGACTTCGTTCTTAAAAAGGTTTTCCAATCAACGAAAACAACCGGAGCAGGAAAGTTAAATCCAAATTGGGAAGGACCCTATAAAGTTTGAGGTATCACTGGAAAAGGTGCCTACGAGTTAGAAACCATGGATGGCAAGGTTTTACCCTAGAGTTGGAATGATGTTCATTTAAAGAAATACTATTTCTGAGCAAAAGAAATACCCACAGTCAGGTATCGTTCAATTGCGATTTTTGTTTTGTACAGTTAAAATTATACTAACAATTTTAGATGATAGGCAAAAAGCTAGCCCGCGCCAAATGATGATATTAGACCTGAAGGACATGCGGAAGCAACATTATTCTCGGTCTAGGGTTGCAACCTTTTTTATGAAAATATAAAGGGTTAAGCAGTCATCATCTAAATTATATATACCTCCGAGTCCCGTATGTTTTTCCTTTTCAGGAAATGGACCACATGGAAGAAATAATCAAGTGCTCGAGATTTCATACTTCAAAGCTCAAAAACTTGGGGGACTATATATATATAAGGAAGGCAAAGAAGACTGGAAAAGTCAGAATTCAGGTCAAGCCTATGGTCTACCCAACAAATCAAAAGTTAAGAGCAAAGTCAAGAGCCAACAATGCAAGCGTGATTCAAAAACTTATAAAGAATACACTCGTGGATGTAAACTTCAAAATCTTACAAATGTTTAGGTTAAAGGCAATATTTAATCATGGGTTGCAATATATACCCTTGAATTTTGTAAAATCTGTTGTAAAAAAATAGTTATGAAAGAGTTATAGATGATACTTGAATACATGTAAAGTATTATATAATTTGAAAGTTCGAATGATACAAAACTTCCCCAAAGTTATCCAAAGAAACGTGTGTGTTCCTATTTCTTCTTTAGTATGTTTACACCATTATGAAGTTGAGACGGCTTCTTCATTAAGTGTTGTTTATAAAAGAGCCCTCTTTTATAATTCGTACATGTTCAAAAAGTCAAGGAGTATTGAAGCATTTTTAAATGAATAATAAAAGAGTAGAATAGAAACTCAAAATGAAATATTATAAGAGTAGAACAGAAACTCAAAATGAAATATTATATAAACCCGATTAAAACTAAGTGTAAACTTAGTTCAAACCAAAGTATTTGATATTGAACCCCAAAACGGATTAGGGGTAAAACTTGCCAACCATTCCATAAATAAAAAAACAAATACAATAAACTTTCCAAACACAAGTTCATTACGGGGTAGATTCTAAAGTAGTACTATCAGTAGCGGGAGAAGTCATGATGGCATCAGCAGCAGCAGCAGAAGGTTCGACTTGAGCAGAAGATATTTGAACCCTAACTTCACCAGGAGTAAGTTTATCACCCTCGGGAATGCCGACCTCAGGTGAAGAAAAGTTTTGACTTTGCTGAGTTTTTCAATGGTTTCCTTAGTTTTTGCAATCTCAGCAGTCAAGTCAAAACCTTCCTGGTTAGCCTCCATCAAAGTCTCGAGGCGCGCGTTCAAGAAAGCCCAACCTACATCAAGAGTTGATTTATCCTCTCTCCCATTGCTCAATTTCGGCCTCCAACTCTTCTTTTTCAGTCAAAGCAACATCATAAGAAGTTTGTAAAGGGGCGAGTGATCTCTCTAAGAATTGAACTTGGTTAGAATACGCACGGAGATCTTCTTGAGTTTGGGTGAGCGTTTGAACAAGATCCCAGGCGTAAACTTCTTTTTGGTTCAGTAGTTCCTTCAAGCCCCTAATTTCTTCAGTGGCTTTGGAAAGCTGCTCAGCAAATGAAGACTCGAGAAGGTCTTTATCTTTGCCCGCTTGACTGGATGAGGCTTTCTCAACTGCCAACTCTACTGACGATATCTTCACCTGCTGCTCCAAGGTACACTTTTCTTCCTCTAAGACTTCTTTCTCAAACTGAAGACCTTCGAATTGTTCCTTCCAGTTGTCCGCTTTGGTGCGACAGTCGTTCATTAACTACTCAGTATAGACGATCCTCTTCATCATCTCTGTACCAATCAGGTTGATCTACACAATGAAAGGAAAATGTGATTGTCAAATATAGATGAAAAGGAAATCACATGCAAAATAAAAAGCTAAGGCTTATACCTTTAAAGATGAATGTACAATATCATTCATCCACGTTAAAGAACTGTGGTTTTCCAATTTAGACTTCTCAACTGGGCCAATCAATGGTTTCAACCATACATGAGCTTGGCCAGATTTCTTCATAAGACTACCATCCTCAGGAACCTCGATGGTAACTCTTTTCATTACTTTACTGTTACTGGAAGAACCAACTTCAACATGAGAAGTTGTAACAAAAGGGGTAGTTAAGGGAGTCAAAATAGCCATGGGCGAAGCAGTGGTAGCAGCAACAGGTGCCGGGAACTGAGCATCAACTGGAACAGATACAGAAAAAGAGGCCAAAAGGAGTTTCCTCAGAAACAAAGCCGAAGTCTTCATTATCAAACCCATGAGAAAAGAGCTGTTCAGTAGAGTCACGGGGTACAACAGGCATCTATTCATCAGAGCTCACTAAGGTAGCACCTTTGGGCTCGTGCATAGGAACAGAACTGGGAGAAGGAGTAGCTTCGTCATCTGAAATGACACGTCTCCTAGCTTGAGGCTTACGAACTAACGAGCCTTTATCACGTTCCTCGTCACCCTCAGAATTGTGTGCTCTATCAGCTTTTCTTTTTGATGAGGAACTCAAGATCATCTCTTGAGCCATCGATAGAGAGAGTCTCGAAGTGGCAATAGATGTGGCACTCACACCTCGAATGGAAAATCCTAGTAAAGAGAGGAGTTAGTAAATTGTTTATGGAAGTAAGTTAGAAAGTATAAGAGAAAGATACCATGAGTCTTCACTTTCCAACCAAACCTATTAGAAAGGTACTTCCAGGACCTTTCTTCCATAGGAGCAACAATTAACAATGTTTCTACCCAACCACGGAAGTTTGGAATCTCCTCAACAGCTTTCATGGTTGCTAAAAAAATAGGAAAAGAAAAACAGTCACGAGATTGCAGGTTCTTCACAAAAAAAAAAGAGAGAAGGAACAAATCTGAAAAGAAACTTACGTGCAAAGTTCCACTTTTCTGGAAAAGACATGTTCTCTTCACCCGCTAACCCACTTGTGGGAGCAGCAACAAATCGGGCATACCAACCACGATCCTTGTCATCTTCAGGGCTCACTAAAACTCTCTTACTCCTGACCACGAGAGTAAAAACCCCAGAACGAAATAACTTGGGGGAATAAAGATGAATCAAATGATAGAAGGTGAAGGGTAAAGAGGCCAAGTTTGACAAGTATCTCAAGCATGCCACAGCTCTCCATACAATAGGGTCAATATGTCCTAAGCAAACGTTGAAAAAATAACAAAATTCTATAATGACTGGGTCGATAGGTGGTCTAAAGCCTAATGTAAAGGGATATGTATAAATAAAAGAATAACCAGCTTTGTATGAAGTGATCCTTTGATTTGCATTAGGGACTAAAATTGGGAAATCAAATTTCCAATGACATTCTTTTCGCACAAGATAAATCAAGCCCTCAGAAATCTGGAAAGGGTAAACATCAGCACGATCATGAGAAGTCATGGAAGTAACTTGATTTCTAATCGATTCTCTATCAGTAAAAAAGGAAAGTTTAACGGGAATAATTTCATCAACAGTGGGTTCATGAAGCGGTTCACTAGACTCCCTATTTCTGGCAGAAGATCTATGAGTTGAAGAAGCTCTAGTTCTAGAAGAAGGAGGCATTGCAACGTTGGGTTAAGAAGTAGAATCACGAACAGATAAAGATCCTAAGCTACGCAACCTACCGCCTCTTCTACTCCTAACAGGAGCAATTGAAGGGGGAAGTTCATCTACAATTACTACTCTGCAAGGATCAGGGTTCGATGAAGACATGGTTGTACTGTAAAATAATATGTGTTGATGTATAAGAACGATTATGGAAGAAGAATACTGTAGATTGAAGGTTTTCGTGAAAGCAAATGCACAAGAGGTATTTATAAGAAGAAGCAACTGTCATGTAAAGGGAGTCATGGCGGAAACGTCATAATGAAACAGTCACTTCGTGACTGACGCGGCCGCAAGAAAGCCCAAAAAACCGCTGAAGAATCGCAGACCCGATCGATAAATGCCACGTGGCACATGCATTAAATGGAAGTGACATACGACGCGTTGGTTCTGAAAAAGACACAATGTGTGCCACTTCCCAAATATTCAATTGCTGAATATTTGGCAAGTGGGGGGACTATCTGTATTAGTAAAAAAATAAATATTACACGCGGAATTATTTGAGGATGACAGGGCAAGATACGTGGATCACTAAGAAGATGACAACTTGAGTGTCGCATTAAAAGATTCACAATTTACAACAGGTACGAGTAAATCACTCACGAGACAAAAGGGTACGGTTGCTCGAGCCTAAATTGCTCAGTGAAGAGAAATAGGCAGGATGAATCAAGACAGTAAAGAGGGAAGATTCATGAACCTCTAATTAATGTGGAAGAAGAATCAGAACCATTACAGAATCTTCATAAACAGTTACGGTTGCCAATTATAACGTTTCATTAATGTCATTAATGCTAATAATGATTCGATCATAAAAGGGAAGAAATGTTATATTTGTAAATCCTATATAAGGGAAGGGAATTTCACTTGTAAAGACAGGCTCTAATTATTATTGGAATATAACTACTTTCTTGTGCTTTCAATTTGTCATTTCTTGTTCTAATTTTCTTTCTTATTTCTGAGAGAATATTGAATTACTTGATTATCAGTAACCCGAATACTTCTAAAAATAGGCTTTGACTGAGAATCAAATTCTTTGGTTAAACACATATAAAAGCAGAATAAAACAACAAGATAGTAAGGTAATCAATAATGAAAGAAAACAACGGTTAGTCATAAAAACCTACTACCAACAGAAAGCGAGACTACGTGCCAATACTATTGTTATGAACACTCTAGACTACCTACTCTACTACCCTAATCCCCGACCTCCATACCTTCCTATCAAGGGTCATGTCCTCGGTTAGCTAAAGTTGCGCCATGTCTTGCCTAATCACCTCTCCCCACCTCTTCTTTGGCCTACCTCTACCTCTCCGTAGGCCCTCCACTATCAACCTCTCACACCTCATCACATGAGCGTATGTGCTACTCCTCCTCACATGACCAAACCACATAATTCCCGCATCTTGTCCCCAATAGGAGCCACACCCACCTTGTCGCGAATAACCTCATTTCTTATCCTATCTAACCTGGTGTGCCCGCACATCCATCTCAACATCCTCATCTCTGCTACCTTTATCTTCTAGACATGACCGATCTTGACTAGCCAACACTCAACCCCATATAATGTCGTTGGTCTGACCACCACTTTGTAGAACTTACCCTTAAGTTTCGGTGGTACCTTTTTGTCACACAAAACACCGGAAGTGAGTCTCCATTTCATCCATCCCGCCCCAATACGATGTGTGACATCTTCATCAATCTCCCCATCCCCCTGAATAATAGACCCAAGGTACTTAAAACTTCCTCTCCTAGGGATGACCTGCGAGTCCAGCCTCACCTCACATTCCCCTCCTTGAGTCTCGCCACTGAACTTACACTCCAAGTATTCCGTCTTGATCCTGCTCAACTTGAAACCTTTAGATTCCAGGGTCTGCCTCCATACCTCTAATTGCGCATTGACACTGTCTCGACTCTCGCGTCTCGTCAGTCAATACAATATCATCTGCAAATAGCATGCACACGGCACCTCCCCTTGAACGTTGCGCGTCAGTACGTCCTTCGCCAGAGCAAATAAAAAAGAGCTAAGCGCCGACCCGTGAGTGGAACGCTTTAGTTCTACTTCTGTTCAGAGTCTACATGTGGTTGAAATACTGGATGAAAACCCCATTAAAGTCGAAGCATTGTGCAAATATGGCATGAATGTGTATTTCACTATCTTTCTTGTAAGGACTTCGAGAATGAAGTGATAAAGAGACGAAAGCTAAACGCTAAGAGTTTTCCTATCAAAGTTGTCGAGATGAAAATGATAATTTGATTTCAATAGATAGTGATACATACCTGCAAAACTACATTATGAGATCTTTGCATTAGGATTATAATATTCTTTTTTGAATCAAATTCTTCCTTTGACTAATTGTAAGTGTTATTTTACCCCAAAAACTGCATTAAAATTATTATTTTAGAAAATCAAGATAAATTAATTGCGTTTTTCAACTTTATTCTTGCTATTAATAGCTCTAAAGTGATTAATAGTACTTACTTTCTCATAGTAGTATTTAAATAGTCAACGAACATGTGGCTAATTTAGTAAAATAAACATTGTACTTAATAATTTTCATTGTACGCACTAAAAATTTACTTAAAATGGACAAAGAAAGTAATTTACTTCTCGAGCATTAACTCCTCAAGTTCATTTAAGTGCCAAGTAATTTCTACTTTGAAATAATTGGCTATTCTGTTCTAACTTTGACCAAGTTTAGAATGTGCGATCACCTTATATGATGAACTTCGCAGAAGTTTATTCTAGGTTTGTCTAGAATTTTGGGTACAATTTCTTTTCTCTAATATTTGGATAAATTTGGTGTATAACTTCATCATTTATAGATTTTAAGTCAAAACAGACTGTATAAAGAATCAGGTAGTAAGCTATCTCATCAAGAGTACGTCACGACACAACCATTTCATTTTACGGACCGATGCCTGCTGCTTCATTTGGGAGAAAAGAATCATAGATATGCCGGTAATTAGAAGGAAGAACCGCCATAAAAAGATTTCTCGTATATCATCTGTAGCAAAACTATGAACGGGAGCTAGCAATCCGGACCGTATTGAAAAGGTTCCTGAGACACAGCATGGAAAAGTAACAATATTAATAAACGAGGTCCAAGAATGAAATTCGCACGTAAATATTAGGAAATGAAGTTTTTCAAAAGACCTACAATTTCTTGAAATTTACTCAAGTAAATATTTATTATCATTATTTATTTATTTATTTATTTATTTATTTATTTATTTTTGTACAAAACATCTAAGATGAGTTTAAATAGAATGGCACAACCAATAAGAATTTGTCCATGTTTCCTCAATCTGACAATATCCTATTATTTGACAAATATCTTAGGAGTATTAACCATAAATTGTTAGTCTATAGGCTTATTCGCACATTTTCAATATTTCCTTATTTATTTGACAAAAACTAATGAAAAATATAAAGTTTTAGCAGTTTATCCTGGTAGAACTACAAGGATTGCAGTTTTAGTTAGATTTTGCTAATATATTTAATACTCTATTGCAATATTCAAAACTTTAATGTGCGTCTAACCCCACACATAACATGTTGCACTCTTACCGGGAGACTAAAGCCTTGCAAAAAAACATGACTATAGTCTTTTATTCAGCTAAAACAAAGATGGATTGTCATTTGAAGAGCATAGACAATCATTAGAAGCCATTCCAAACTCAAAGTAGTGAGAAGCTCAATTACAATCACTTGTCAAAACAAAGAAACCAGGACCAAAGAATCATTACAATCAAATGGAGGCAGGTAAAAAAAACAATGCCTTGCTATCAAGATAGAGATAAAGAAGAAAAGAGAAGGTGGTGAAAAAAGCCACACAGCAATCAAGACTATAGCATATTCACTACTACAAAACCTATAGATACATCAGAGTCAGTATAATTACAACTTCTCCCGCGAAAATTTATAGTTTCTTAAGATCCAAGAGCCGCTCTATCATCCGGACCAGCTAGCATGATCTACAAATTAAAGTTACGTAAGTCGTTTTTGATAAAGATAACAAGAACAGCAGCTTTTCGCTAGTTGTTTAATGATAAGTCTATGCTTACATTGCAGTCATAGGCAAACCTTCTGGCCAGCATAATAGCTGCATTTCTTTCTCTCTCCGTTTCAAACGCTAATACAAAAGAAAGTCCTGTCTTTACTTGCCAAAATGCTGCCTGAGCTGCAGCATTTCCACCACCTCTGACTCCACATAACTGTGGTAAAAGGGCAATGTTACAAATGAGTTAGGGAAAGAGAGTTGGCAATTGTTTAAATGCTCGCGTATAAATCGCCTATTGTTTATGGACAAGTTTGTGGGCAGTCCTATCCTTTTGCTAGTTATACAACAAGATACTATTGTTCTTTCCGTTATTCTATAAGCTCTCACAACACTATCTCTAATTTACATAATAAAATACATGTTTTCGCCACATTTCCAAGAGCTCAAAAAAGCTTCAAAATACTTGGTTCATCTTCTTTATCCCCAACTTGAAAAAACTCTTTTAAGTATTTCAAAATTCTGATCAGCAATAAGTGGTCACTCAGTTCGATCAATACCTAATGAACGAAATGGCTAGGGAGTAGGCTCCTAAATACCTGCATTGAAGCGGAATAGTATTCTTTTGCTACACTTGTCTTCCCTTTACGAAGTTTCATTCTCATCCTTCCAATGTGTAGTACATGGATACTCTCTGATGTATGATCTGTTCCGTTCATCTGGACGACAACTACCTAGAAGACATCACCAATGAAGATATGCGTTAAAGGAGTTGGAAAAAGACAAATGCAACTACAATGTCAATAGACCAAGATGGAATCCTTCTTATTCTTATTCACATTCTCAGGTTTATGTTCTTTCAGAAATTGGAAAAAGTGTTGATGAATTATGTTATCGCCTTATTTAGAAACTTAAACTATTAAAGGATAACCACTTTTATTTATTTAATATGGCCAAATACACCCCATTCGTATGCAAATACATTTTGTTATTGGGTGGTGGTGAACCTTAAGCATATGACATTTGTCTACTTTGATACCATGTTGAAATGAGCGAAACAAGAGGAGACAATGAAAGAAGGCAATTGGTGGAATAGCCCAAGGCCTAAAAATCCCTTTAGCAGTCTTCACCCCCAACTATATAACTCAACATACTCACGCACATGTAACTTAGTTTTGGTGTTCATGTGGGAATTATAATGTGGACATACAAGCATGAGAACAGACTAACATTGATACAAGTATTGAATGTGTAATCGCCTCATCTAGACGTTAATCTATTAAAGATTTGGCATTTTTATTTATTTAATTATGTTAACGTGTGCAAACGTGATGTGTCTGTAGGGAGTGCACAACTACAGGGCAGAAGGATGATTTAAATTGGTGAATAGAGAGAACACGCTGAGACGTCTTGGTAAAGACAATGCAGCCACGCGGAAACAATTAGAAGATACATAAAAGTAGGCGGTAAATTAATGAATAAAGAACTCAAGTTTCATTTATTCCTAATAAAAGTGCAAAATTAAATTGAAGGACACATACATTGAATTCAATGTCATGCCTCCGCACCAGAGCTTCAACATAGTTCCCTAAGCCTGCAGCTGTTAAAGGAAAGCCGTGTCAATCATTATAAAGGTATGGAAATATAGAAGTAATTTAAGCTAAGCAAATATCTAATTCAGGCCAACAGCTACTAGAATTGAACAGCACACAGAAAGCACTACATATCGAGACAAACCTGGATCAATAGCACTAGCAGTTGTCACTGATGTTATCTGGTCTCCATATGTTATCTCGGCTTGCAAAACTCGTCCAACGTCAAATGGTTCTGGAGCATAAACCAGTTTGGTGGCCCCTGAACTCAGATAGTTGAACACGTCAGAAATGGACAAAAGTTAATACTACACGTTAAATTGCAATGCAAGAGCACGTGTCACTTTAAAAAATGAGGAAGATACTTCATCAAGAAATATGAGGAACATATTAATAGAGAACCTTTAAGCCAGAGAGAAGAGCCATGAGCGGTTTAATTTTAGCTAAACATGAATATAAGAAGAAAACCATAATAAAGCCAGTAGGAATATTTCAACATGTACAAGCTCTCTAGTGTGAAGAACTGAAGACGGTAGGAAAATTTCAACATGTACAAGCTCTCTAGTGTGAAGAACTGAAAATGGCTATTTGAAAAGCTGTGTAAAAGATCATCCAAAGAAAAACCCATGACAAAAATTCCCTTTATCTTAATGCATGAAGTATCTAGAGAACATTGATTAAGCAGCATAGACAAACAGGGCAATGTAAACTAACTCTCAGCTACCTGAAATAGGTTCTTTTTTTCCGCCTTCACAAGCCAAGCGAAACCACTGAATTGAACATTCTGAAAGTTCTGGAGAAGCCAGAGAACAGGGCTGTATTTGCAAAAACGAGCCCAGGGCTTCTGTGCCATCTAATTCATATAACTGTGATACAGTTTCCTCTCCCATCTTCCTTGCCAGCTGACAAACAAGATGGTATATCAGAACTATTTTACTCTGATATTACAACTTTGCCTAGCATAACTTGAACTCTTACCAAACCCTGTTAGAGAAAATTTTATAAGAGACAATAAGAAAAAGAAATTGAAGTAACATTGTTTTGACTTATTTTCATCGACTGTATTCTCATCAATGTCTTGTGACTTCCAGTGTTTCTTAAAGACGTAGTACTTTCATTTCAGTCAAACTGCTGAAAACTAAGACTGCCCTTGTCTG
This sequence comes from Nicotiana tomentosiformis, assembly GCF_000390325.3. NCBI lineage: Eukaryota > Viridiplantae > Streptophyta > Magnoliopsida > Solanales > Solanaceae > Nicotiana > Nicotiana tomentosiformis. The sequence continues at coordinate 122,143,198 of NC_090822.1, forward strand.
TGGAACTGAGAATAGTTCCTAGAGCCAACAAATTTATTTATTTTCTTTAATATACACAAGTGCTTCCGTCAGCAACGCTATTCACCATACTCAAAAGTACCCATATATGAACCACATAGCATCTAAAGATACATGCATATACTTTTGAACTAGGTTCTGCAGATACCTCTTTCTGAAGCTGTACTGAATACTTGGCTTTCTCAGCAAGCTGCACTCGCAATGCTTGAAGCTCATGCTCCATGTCCATGACCTGTCAACAATAGCATCATGTATTAGATATGTCGTAACTCGAATTTATTTAGTCATATATTAGAATGTTCTAGATCACCATCAATAGTATAGGATACTCTTTCCAACTCTGTCATAATTACGAATCTTGGTTTTAGTAATTTTCGTTGTTCAATGACTGTCCTTATTTCATAAGGTAAGTTTAGTATGTCAAAACTTGCTGAAGACTAAACTCCTAATATAGAGAGCTTCTTGTATATTGTCTACAATAAAACCTCATCCATGTATTTATGAAATGAAAAAAAACTACCAACTCGCACATAAGCAATCTAAGGAAGTTTCCAGTTCAGAACTATTAAAAACATACAACATCGACAAATATTTTGTGCTTTTACTTCCTCTGGCACTGGAAAACTGGGCTTTTAGCAATTTCTGAAAGTAGCACACTTGGTCTTCAATTCTTCCACTGTGGCCGTTTTAGTGTTATTAGCAAAACCATCCTAATTCCTTTAAATGTTATGGTAACCCCGAATTTTAACTTTTCTTTACTTAGAGAGAATTAGAAAATATTGCAAGAGGGTAAGGAGAGGTATTAGCTGGCTGGAGCAGAAAGAAGTTCCCATGGACTAGGAGTGAGTGTGACTTGTGTGAAGTGCGATCAGCGGCGGTTTCTTTCGTCAAGTAAAATAAGTTCATGTTTTCTCAAGTAAATAAAGAAGTTCCACGTTTAAAGTGCCACATTTCTCTCGACTACAGAACATCATTTGGAAGTCTTTTTATTATCTTTGGCTGGGTTTTTTTTTACAATTTGGATAACATAAGGCTAAGCTCCAGACTATAGAAGCTAAAATATGAATGTTGTGTTATCTTGGGGATCAAAGGCACAAAAAGATGATTGAGTATCCGTAAAAGGTCATTTCCTAAGGCTAAGAATTCTCCTTCATATATATGCATATGTCGGCCAGCACATATATTAACCAGATATATGACCAAGAGTAAATAATATAACAAAATAGAGAACAAAGAAACATGTGGGAAATGTTGAATGGAATTAATGCAACATCACAGTAGAATAAGTCAATATGCAGATACCTTACTAGGCTGATGTAGCATTTTGATTCGCCTTGCCTCTTGCACTTCCTTCATTAATTCTTCCATGTCCTAAAATCCACCAAATTATATTAGGTTAGCAATGATCAAGAGACAAAAAGTTGCGGGCTCAAAACAAGCTGCTAATATTAAAGATTTAAAAAAATGTGAACTATAACCAGGGACGACTCAATAAAATTGCCTAAAGCCAAAATCTAATAAGATATAAACTTTTTAATATGTTCATGTATATTTTCATTTAAAGTTCACTCTTCTACGTTTTTGAGATGCAAAGATATAAATTAATCTTTTTAAGAATTAATACCTTCAAAATTTTCTTTTAATGAGATATATAAACAGTTGATTCAAAAAAATCGAGTTAAAATTGGAAGTCGTCATAACCAGGAAAAATGGACTTTATTTATAGGGTGAGATACATGAAGAAAATATTGACTAAGGGAGAAAAGACAATCAGAATGCTAGGAAAACCTGCTTTCCTGAGGCCCCGGACATTCGTTCATACTCCTGAAGAGCCTCTTCCACTCTCTGAACAGCTGCTCTTGCATTCTCAATTTCGGCCCTTGCATAAGCTCTTTCTTCCTCAACAAGTTTCTTAGCATCTTCAGAAGCCTGTGAACAAATTGCGTTTAAGATCATAATCAATAAGGACAACTCATAAAGACGAACATAGTCACTAGTTATCCCTAGAGATTGCTTCTAGATTATGACTTTTTAAGTTACTCGTACAATCTATTTAAAGCACATTAAAGAACTAACTACTTGGTCAATATCTGAAATTGGTAAAATTTAACGACAGAAATGATTTCCTAATAACACCAGTCTACTGTCAAAACAGCAATAGCTACTTTCTAAATAAGACCCTCTTATTAATTATGTCATTTACCATGAAACTATTTACTCAACAGACAGAATAAGCATCCTACAATCCAGGAAGCATAGTAGACTCGATTAAGTTTTATTCAGAGTCCATAATAGGAAATGAAAAACTCATGACCATTTCTCAACACATACTATGTTTTACCTGCTTCAGAAAAGTTGCAAGCTTTTTCACTTCGGTCTTTTCCTGAATCAGTTCTCCTTCCCTCTGACTTAATTGTACTGCTAAAGCTTCAACCTACGAAAAAAATCAAGATGACAAAGATATACTGCTAAAAAGGAGGGTCAGGAGAATTTTTCAACAGCAACTACTGCCAAATACGGGAGATTATTCACACATATTTTATTTTATGAGATTTATGTAGCATAAAAGCATAAGGAAATGCAAACTTGTAGCACTAAACTAAATGTGACAATCATAAATCACATATAAGCAATCATTCAAGCAACTTGATATTTCAGCTCAAAACCTAAAGTCATCAGTAAACTGAGGATGCTGAGAGTCAAAATATGAAAGTGTGGAACTGATCTGCTCTAGTGTCATACATAGTAGTGAGTAATGACAATCTTCATTTTTTATTTTTTTTATTTTTGATAGGTAGTAATGACAGTCTTCATTGCATATATACTCTATTTGTACATAATATTATTTCCAAATATTCTACAAATCACAAGCTATTTTAGCACCGACATGCAAGCATCAATAAGTAGCGTACCCTTTATCCAATGTTACAACTTACATTACGAAGTAGGTTTCAGATTCTCTCCTAGCAGGAATATTTATCTTGCAAAGAAGCATATCACTCAAAAAGGGCATACCGAACTAGTCAAAGAAAGCCTATAAAGGACACAAAACTAACCATTGCAATAGCTTCCTCCACATCATCCTTGTTTTTCCCCGCCACACGTCCTCTCAAATCTTCAAGTGCATCTCTGAGCTTCTTTAACAGCACATGCTTCTCCAGTGAAGCTGCATCTTTGAGTCTTGCCTGAACCCCACGTATAAGATACTTATAAGACACTTCTTTATGACAAACTCAACATTACCAACGGGGAGTTGGCCAAAAAAGGAACATATTCCATGTTCTTTTCTTATCCCTTTTTTAGTTTTAGATTATCACACGGGTAATTGGCCGATAAGGAAACTCCTGAGTTATAACTATGGAACTATCCATTCAAGAGTAGTGGAAATGCAAACTCATAATTTAGGCCGTACCTCATCAGACAACTTGGCGGCAGCAGCCAAACCCTTTTCAAATTTACTGGCTAGATCGCGAACAGAGAGTCGTTTTTGCTGCTCTAGTAACTGGGCAGTTTCTCGAGCAACCACCTCTTTCATTGTAAGAGCCGTAGAATCCTCCTTCACCTCCACAATCTGATTGTTAGCTCCTATTTTGTAATTTGGAAAGCGGCTAGAAGGGAAGATCACATCTGCTGATACAGGAGGAACAGCATCCCTTTGCATCGTATCGCCAAAATCACGAGTTACCCTTGTCATAACTCCAAATTATCTACACCAGAAGTCCTTAACCAATCAACCATAATCTACCAAAAGCAGTGATATATGGTCTATCTAACTTAAAACTCACACAACAAAAACAATCTGCACTGTTCATTTTTACAACTAAAAAACATGGAGGTTACTATCCACCAACCAAATATTACCTACATTACCAAAGTAATCCAAATTTAGAGAGTAAAAATCAAGTCTTTGGATCTAAAACTAGCAACTAACAGCCCAAAGATTACAACTTTACAGCAGTTCATGGCTAAAACAACCCAATCCCTGAAAATTACCTACATTACCAAATTAATCCAAATTTAAAGAGTAAAAATCAAGACTTTGGACCTAAAACTAGAAACTAACAGCCTAAAGATTACAACTTTACAACAGTTCATGGCTAAACCAACACAATCCCTGAAAACTACCTACATTACCAAATTAATCCAAATTTAAAGAGTAAAAATCAAGTCTTTGGACCTAAAACTAGCAACTAACAGCCCAAAGATTACAACTTTACAGCAGTTCAACGCTAAAACAACCTCATCCCTGAAAATTACCTACAATACCAAATTAATCCAAATTTAGAGTAAAAATCAAGACTTTGGACCTAAAACTAGAAACTAACAGCCTAAAGATAACAACTTTACAGAAGTCCATGGCTAAAACAACACAATCCACGAAAATAATTCACCAAAACATCAAAACCTAAAAAGTAACATTCATAAGTTCATACCCAAGTCGACTTTTAATTAACATAGGATTCCAAAAATAGCAAGAAAAATTGTTCCATAGCTAGAAAAATATTCCAAATTACAAATATGGAAAGTTTTCAAGAACGCCAACAACTTGATACCCTAAACTCCATATTTATTCACCAGAAAAGAGAGAGAGAAACACAACCACCAACACAAAGAAAAAAAAGAAGTGCAGTAACAAACAGATAACAAAAATAAAGTATAAAGATTGTACATACTCACAGATCATACAAGTATGGTGGAAGCAAAGTTATATCAGTTAAATAAAAAATTTGGGTCCTCTAAAAAAGTTGAAAAAATGGATTCTTGAATTGGTTAGCAGTATATAGCATGAAGGCTAGTCTTGATGATGTTTTTCAGACAGAAAATGTGAGGAGAGAGAGAGTTAGAGAGTTTATATGCTTTTTAAAAAGTTAAGGGAAAAAAGGCCACCCCAACCCCACCATTACCCAGGCCCCAAGGCCAAAGGTGGGGGGTGGGTGGGGTTAGGCCTGAATGGCTCTGTCTCCTAGGCAAATATATGGAGTAGTAAGTATAGCATCTTTCAATATGTAGTACTAGTATTTGTTTGGTAGCTACTTCAAAAGGGTGCTAAATTTGTAGTACTATTTTAAGTATTTTTGTTGTTATGTTTTTTATTAGTGTAAGAGTATAAATTTTTTGGTAGGTTTTGTCCATGGCTTAAAAATAAGATGAAAATTATTACAGAAATAAGCAAGTAGTCAAAGGGTATTTTTCTTGTCATCTTTTATATACAATGATTAAACTTATAGTACCTACTACCTAGTATGGTCAAAAAGGATTAGCTTATTTGGATTTCTACAAGTCTAAGTAAAATATCATTAAGTATTGTGAATTTTCAAAAAGAAAAAAAAAGTGGAAAAAGATCTCAAGTGAATTAGAGCTGTGGTCGGACATGAATTCATCTTGAAGTAAAATTTAAAATTTTTATTGATAAACACTGATTCCGAAAAAAATAAAAATATTTTTAAAAAAAAATTTGGCCAAGCAGGCCCTAAATATTTCTTATGTGTTTTTAACATTTTGCGATGGAAAATCTGTAATTGTATAGTATGTTATGTAATTAAATCTTCCAAAAGATGATTGATTCATTTTTAATTCACTTTTTTTTTTGTTTATAGAATTTGCCCTATATATTAAATCTTTCAAATTGTTTCATCTGTTTAAATATTTCAAAAAATGATCTTCATTTTTAATAATTTAACCATTGATTTCAAGAATCCTCAGTCTAATGGGGTTTTAGTGCTTCGTAGAAAGCTTAATTGCAAGGACACGGAACCTGAATAAATCTTCATTATTTAGCCACACCCTTGGTATATAAAATAATAACAACATACTCAGTATTATATCACACCATGGGGTCTGGGAGGGTAGTGTGTACGTAGACTTTACCCCTACCTTGTGAAGGTAGAGAGGTTATTTCCAATTGACCATCGGCTCAGAAAAATATAAGCACCAATTAAAAGATAGACAACGACGAACAACATCAAAAAGCCATGTAAAAGCAGCATAAAAACAACACAATAATAAGATGATCAAAATGAAAGAAAGCGTCGGGTAGTCATAGAAACCCAGTACCAATAGAATACGAGAGTGTGTACTAATACTACTCTTATGAATAATCTACCACATAATCCTCGATCTCCACACTTTCCTATCAAGGTTCATGTCCTCGGTCAGCTTAACTTGCGTCGTGTCTTGCCTAATGACCTCTCCATACTTCTTCTTCAGCCTACCTCTACCTTTTTGTATGCCTTCCAGTGTCAACCTCTCACACCTCCTCGCTGGTGCATTTGTGATGCTCCTACTCATATGTCCAAACCACCTAAGCCTCGTTTTCCGTATCTTGTCCTCAATGGGGGTCACGCGCACCTTGTCGCGAATAACCTCATTCATAATCATATCTAACCCAGTGTGTCCGCGCATCCATCTCAACATCCTCGTCTGTGCTACCTTCATCTCTTGGACATGGGCGATCTTGACAGGCCAACACTCGGCCCCATACAACATAGTCGGTCTGACCACCACTCTGTATAACTTACCTTTAAGTTTTGGTGGCACCTTCTTGTCACACAAAATACCATAAGCGAATCTCCATTTCATCTATCATGCCTAGTGGCGAAGCCACATGGTCACGAGGGTGTCAACTGACCACCCTTCGTCGAAAAATTGTACTATGTATATAGGTAAAAAATTACATTTTAGAGGTATGTAACACATATTGTACACCCTTTGTCGGGAATTTTTTTTCACTTATTTCAAATTTGAATACCCTTGAAAAAATTCCTAGTTTCGCCACTGATCCTACCCGATATGATGTATGATATTTTCATCAATCTCCCCATCCTTTGAATAATAGACCTAAGGTACTTAAAACTTATGCTCTTAGAGATGACTTGCGAGTTTAGCCTCGCCTCCCCTTCCTTAGTCTCACCACTGAACTTACACTCCAAATATTTTCTCGCTACTTAGTATAGAAAATATTTTCGTCAAATAGCTATCAACATAGTCGTATATGTATTTTCAAAGTTTATATTATTACTGCAACATTAAAAATATTAGATGTCTTATTATCAATCAGAGCATTTGATGAAAATTTAGATTTTCTTGTCAGTTGCTTCGTACATTTAAAACTTGTTATAATTCTCTCCGAACATTAACAAATTTGATTACTAATAACTAATGACAAAATAGAATATAATTGTGAATTACAAGGAATATACTATAATTAAAAGAATGTGCTAGTTCTATGTTTACTGATTCAATTTAAGAAAATGTACAATAGAAAGGGTATATGACTTTCCAATATATTGAAAAGTTATCAAAAAGGTCTTGAAATCAATTATTTAATTAGGGATGTATACGGTTGAACCCACAAATTAATGACGAACTAAAAAACAAGAGTTAGAATGGAAATTCCAGAAAGTCCAAAATCAACCAAAACTTATATGGAAACAAATTAAAGAATTGGACCATAATATTAGTTGGGAACTCGTACAAAAAGGCAAATTTAAATAGTGGACCATAAATTTTAAAAATGTTACAATTGTGGTTAAACAAATTAAAGAGCTGGACCTAAAAATTGATTGACAATTCTTACAAAGGCAACAAAATCTCTTTCTAGATTGTGGAATTTTTACTAAATAAGTCAAGCAATTATGGTTAAGCCTTATAGCTAGTTGTAAATTGTAATACTCCAACAAATGATAAAATTATTACTAGACTCTCCATCAAATTGTATATCAACGACCATATATGTATTATAAAGATTTTTCAAGAATTAATTAGCTTATGACAAGTATCCCTTTTTATCCGAACTTAGGACTGATAATACGAGCAAACTCGCATAAATGGATTAGTTTTTTATTAACTGATTGTCTTTTATAGAGTCAAAAATAGGTATAAAATAAATAATATAAAAGAAAAAGGTCACCGGGTTCAAACTTGTACCAAGTGTACTTATTGTCTCGAGCTTCAATTTTTTAAGATATTTCTAATTATTTTTTCTCGTTAATAATTCAATCAATCGTTAACTTCTTAATAATATTTCAAATAATTTTCAAGCATGTTATAGATTTTCTACTCATAGCTTTTTATTTATCTGTGCTTAACAAGTTAATTTTTTTATCTATTATTTGAAAGTACATCAAAACAATAGTATTCTTTACTTTTAAATTTTTTATTTTTGATAGTTGTGCGACGACCAAAGTTAGAGCTGTCAATTTCTTAGGAAGAATTTGTTAGGCAGTTGAATGTACTTAATTAAAGTAATTATGCTTAAATCTTAAATCACCTGTCAAATGGGCTCCACCTCTTCCAAATACCAATTTCCTAAAATACCCATAATATGTCTCTTATTTACTGAAATATCTCAACTAGACGGCTGACGTAGGGGCTCCCCATAATTTGCCACGTGTCCGCCGACGAAGGGGAACATACGAAAGACCGCACGCAAATTTGTTTTTCTCGTGAATTTTAGTAAACCAATATATTGTACTATTTGTTGTCTGTATCTCATTTAATAAAACATTTCACATTTTATTTATTAAATATTTAATAACTTATTTAATTGAAGTGATTAATTAATTGGAGATTGAAAATTTGAAAGCAGTCTTGAATGGGCGGTTTTCAAATTTGACTTCAAAAAGAGTTGCTTTTGTTTAATAATTCTCCACCACAAGTCATCTCAAACCTTTTAAAACTTTATTTGAAAAGTTAGGCAAGGAAAGAGGATGGAAAAAATATAAATTAAAGACAATAATATCATTTAGTTTATTAATATCATTATTATTATTATTATTATTTTTGGGCCAGCTAATTGAAAGGGCTAGCAGCCTTTAATTTATGCAATAGAAAGTTCTTCAGAATATGTTCGAAGAATTGCTCAATATTTGTTAAGTTAGTGGGGTATTTAATTGGGATTTGGAGTTATTAAGTCTTTTAAATTATAATTGTTTTTTTTTAACCCCAGAAAAACCCGCAACTGCTACGGTCTCTGTCACAGCCTCTGCCCTTCGGGTGAGCACTCTGTGCGCACTGGGTAAACCTCTCACTGTGTAATAGCCTGCCAAACACATATGGGATGTAAACCACACTAGGCAAGCACCGTGCGACGGGCTCAGACCCAAAGGGCATTGAGGGGAGATCGAGCGCCGCCCGTGTGGACAACACCCTCCAAACCAACTGGCTCTTATTATACTCGTAGTCTCTAGAGGATGAGAACCAACTATGTAGCATCTACATCGAGAATTCAAGTATTGCATACGTCATTAGTCAGATCCTTTGTAGGAACTACCCGTAATAACGAACTTGCAAAATTGATCTGTTTATCATAAAGAGATTCGTCGTTCTTGACTCTGCTTCACCTTAATTATTATTTGGACAAGTAAAAGTTTTGTCTTGGTCCGAGTGGGGATAGCATTTCTCTTCTGCATGTCCATAGAGTATTGAAAAATCCAAACATCTCAGAGATATACAAAGAGGTAGTAACTTCTCGAACGAACCGCACTCCTTCGTATACGTCAGGAGTCCATTGATAAGAAGGGGCTGGGGAAAGCTTGAACCCAATTCCTACGGTAATGAATATGAGTGCAGTTTAAATTCCTGGGGAGTTATACATTTGTGTATTGATAAGACCGTTTACTATTTATTTAAGCTCAGTCTCTCCCCCGGATGAACCATATAGCCAAGAGAAACCATGAACCAGAATAGAAGAGTTTGCCCCACCCATGAGTAAATATTTCATAATAGCCTCGTTAGACCGTACATCTTTCTTGGTATATCCAGATAAGAGGTAGGAGCATAAACTGAAACATTATGAGGCTACAAAGATATTTATTAAATCGTTAGCACTGCATAAAAAATATTCCCTCTAGAGTAGTTGTTAATACGAATAAGAGAAACTATGTTATAGCCATTTCTGTACATTCAATGTACTATACGGATAGAGGAATGCATAGAGTTGAACATAGTAAAATAAAAAATTGAAAGATTTCGTTGACACTGTTCGTTTGGAAATTTTCCGAAAAGCTAATCATAGGTTCTTCTCTCCATCGGAACAATAGGGTTGTTATGCTCATTACTAAACTTGTTGAAGAGATGAAATATAACCAAGGTATATCTTTTTTATCATAGGTTGAATCGATCATCAGAAGAAGAATTAGGCCAAAAAATAGGATACATTATGGGAAAATCAAACTTCCATCGAGGAGAAGCAAATGAAAGGCTTTCATAAAAATTCTCATAGAATCGAGAATGAAGTTTTCATTCCGTACATGCTAGATCATGAATTAGTAACTGCTTCCAATTTTCAAAAAAAAATCCAATTTTGTCGAACTTTTCATTTTTGGAATAGTTACTTAATCTCCATGAATAGGATCAAACATTATTCCATGGTATTTACATTAGTATTTACATGAGGCTACCTTCACGGCACTATAATTGTTAATTTGATCATAGTTTAATTAATAAATGTACTCCCTCACGTCCCTTTAAAGCGATTTTTAAGAGTTTGATGCACAAAGTTAATTAATATTTTACTAGAAGACTTTATCTCTCCTCAATGATTTCTTTCCTGGATTTTTTTTTACTTTATTACACATTTATTGTATTTTAAAAGTCTATAAATACCCGTTTGTTTGTACATCCATTCTATTTCTGATGTTTGTCCTTCTCCCTACTATGTCTAAAGCAATCAATATAATTTGGAACTAAAATCTAAATCAACGTTGTATGGGCCAAAATTCGCCTAATGGCACTCAATGGTTAGTGGTGTTGCTAAAAGTAATTTGGCCGGGGTCGATAAGTAACTAATGGGACTCATCGCCTAGCAGCCAATCATGGCCGAGGTCAAGTATTAAAAGGAGCAGTAACGGCTAGTTTAGTAACAGGACCTTTAAGAGAATATTCCGTTGGATATTCTTTATACTTATACTTTTAGGGTTAATTGGGAGCATGTCCCTATAAATAGAAAGGGATTCCCTGATAAGGGTGGCAAGTGGGCCGGGGCCGGTCCTAAGTGGGCTTCGCGGGCCCGGTCCTAAATGGGCTTCACGGGCCCGGTCCTATGCGGTCCGGTCCTAAACGGTCCCGGGTTTCACGGGCTTATTGTTGGAACCGACTCGAGACCGGGACCACGAACTAACGGTCCCGGGCCTAAGTGGGCCGGTCCCGGGCCTAAGTGGGCCTAAACGAGCTTAAGCGGGCCCAACAGAAACTTTCTATTTTTTTTTATTTTTATAGAAGTTAGAGAAAAAAAAATAGTAATAAAGATATATAAGCTATATATATATATATAGTAAGATGTATATATAGTATATCTTAAGATGTATACCATCGAATATGACTTATAAACTATGTATATATATTATAGTATATATATATATATATACACACACACACACACACACACACACACACACACACACACACACACACTATACTATATATGCATAGTATATAAGTCATATTCGATAGTATACATCTTAAGATATATATAATATATATAGTAAGATGTATATATATTATAGTATATACTATAATATACAACTTAAGATATATAAGCTATATTCGATATATCCGATATACACACACATATATATAAGCTTATATATATACTATACTATAATATAATATATATACATCTTACTATATTTAAGCTATATTCGATATATCCGATATACACACATATATATATATATATATAAGTTTATATATATACTATAATATAATATAATATATATACATCTTACTATATATAAGCTATATTCGATTTATATACTATATATACATCTTAAGATATACTATATATACATGTATATCTACTATACTATACTATATATATATATATCTAGTATACTATGTATATATAGTATATCTTAAGATGTATATATAAGCTTATAATATATATATGTATATCGAATATACCTTATATATCTTATGAGATGTATATATAGTATAGTATAAATATAAACTTATATATATATATATATATATATATATATATATATATATATATATATATATATGTGTGTGTGTGTGTGTGTGTGTGTGTCGAATATAGCTTATATATCTTAAGTTGTATATATAGTATATATATACTATACTATACTATATATACATAGTATATAAGCCATATTCGATAGTATACATCTTAAGAGATACTATATATACATGTATATCTACTATACTATACTATATATATATATATATCTAGTATACTATGTATATATAGTATATCTTAAGATGTATATATAAGCTTATAATATATATATATGTATATCGAATATAGCTTATATATCTTATGAGATGTGTATATAGTATAGACTATAGTATAGTATAAATATAAGCTTATATATATATACATATATATATATATATACTATATATATATATCTTAAGATGTATATATAGTATAGTATAGTATATATATAAGCTTATATATATATATATGTATATCGAATATAGCTTATATATCTTATGAGATGTATATATAGTATAGACTATAGTATAGTATAAATATAAGCTTATATATATATATATATATATATATATATATATATATATATATATATATATATATATATATATATGTATGTATGTATATCGAATATAGCTTATATATCTTAAGTTGTATATATAGTATATATATACTATACTATACTATATATACATGTATATCTACTATACTATACTATATATATCTAGTATATCTATTATACTATGTATATATAGTATATCTAAAGATGTATATATAGTATAGTATAGTATAGTATATATATAAGCTTATATATATATGTATATCGAATATAGCTTATATATCTTATGAGATGTATATATGGTATAGACTATAGTATAGTATAAATATAAGCTTATATATATATATATATATATATATATATATATATATATATATATGTGTGTGTGTGTGTGTGTATATCGAATATAGCTTATATATCTTAAGTTGTATATATAGTATATATATACTATACTATAATATACTATATATACATAGTATATAAGCCATATTCGATAGTATACATCTTACGATATACTATATATACATGTATATCTACTATACTATACTATATATATATATATATATATATCTAGTATACTATGTATATATAGTATATCTTAAGATGTATATATAGTATAGTATAGTATATATATAAGCTTATATATGCTAGAAATAAACGGCCATGTGTGACGTGAATTAATTATTCTATAAGCAATAATGCGCTTTTGCATTATCCAGTGCTCATCTATCCAATGACTGGTAACAGTAAGGTAATCACAGTCATTACCACTTCTACCAATATCAGTTGTAATAGCAAGATGATAATTTATATGAGTAAATAAATAGCGCAAATATTGTTCATATTCATGTTTATATTTATAAATATCACTCTTTACGGTTGTGCGAGGAAAACCTTTATAAGTAGGATTATAAACTTTTCTAATATAATGCACAAAGTGGGGGGTAGAAGGAAAACTATAGGGTAAGCACATAACAGTAACCATTTTTGTCAATTCTTCCCGATCTTTTTTTGGATCATAATATAAAATACCACCGGTAATAGTGTTAATTCCCGGTTAAAATTGATTTGACTCGGTACTAAGGTCAGCCTGACTAGGTGCACTTGTCCCCTCAGCCAAAGCTTTCATACGAAAATATCTAGCTTTATCTTGAGGGTGTAGCAATATGTGTCTAGTCAAACTCCCCCCCCCGCCCCCCCCGACTTCCAACATATTGAAAAACTAACTCTTTGCCACAAGTTTTACACTTAGCCCTATTTTTTTCTCTTAGTTGAGTAAAAAATTGCCAAACAAGAGATGTTTCTGCCCGTTTAGAAGGTTGTCTAGAAAAAGTAGGGGCACTAATAGGAGGGTCAGACGGGGGATCATCTGGATTATTATTAGTTGGGTTAACTTCAGGAGCATGACTAGTGGGTGTATCGTCATCCGGTTGCGTTTCATCAAAATCTATTTCTTCATCATCATTTTTATCAATAGTTGGATTACCATAAAGAGCATTCATATATTAATAGTTTAATTGTTCACCGGGTGCAATATTATGGCAAAATTGACTCTCGGTAAATTGTAATAAACTATTATCGCTATCAAGAATAGGAGGTGTAGGACGGGTAACAGGTTTGGATCGGGGAGCCGGGGGAAGTGGAGGAGGAACAGATTGGCCACTAGATTCACCACTCTTCGATTTTTCCTTATTTTTACTAAACATATTTTTTAAGGAATAAGCCATCTTAATTAATCAAGCAAAGTAAATAAAACAAACAAAATTATAATATTAAAACTTAAGAGTTGGAACGAGTTTACCGAATTGACGAACAACTTGTTGGAAATTAATTATCGTTGAAGACTTCAATTCACCAACTTTACAATTGTTTCACAAATTGTAACAATAAAGTAAGCAATAGTAGCGATTATAGAAGTAAATTAGAGAGAGATTGTGATAGATTGATGATTTTGTAAGAAAAAATGAAACAATGATGGGGTATTTATAGTTGAAAATAGGGAAAAAGTGTAATTATAAAAAGTTTGGGATTAAAACAAAGTTGGGGGGGGGGGGGGGGGTTAAATGACTATTTTATAAATAGCCAACGACTATTTTTGATAGCCCAACGGCTATTTTTTTAATATAAAAAATAGCCGTTGGGACCGTTTGGCCCGCTAAGGGTAGTTAGTAGATATACATGCAAAAAAGTTCGAACAAATTATGCTGAAAATTTTTCTGATTTTAACCAAGGGTATTTTTTTTTTCAGATTTTCTTTTCACATAAAAAATATTATATTTTAATTGATTTTAAAATTATAACTTTCTAATTAGCAGTTAAAAATTAATTGTTATAAATCAGGCTAATTCTGAATTTCTAAAGAAATAAGATAAAAGAAAACATTTGAAAGGGGGTAGAAATGACACCGTGTAGCCATTCTAAATGGGTGCTATTTAAAAATTAGTAGTCTATCATTAATTTCATTTTTTTAGTTCATTTTTTAGGACAAAAAGTCTTGAAATTAAGATTTTTAATTAAAATTTTCAGGACAAAATAAGTAATGGCCAAATCCTAAATAGCAGTCCTAAAAATGGCTATTTGTGTACTTCCCACTTGAAAGGGAAGCGGGCCACGAGGACTAGGCACCCTGAATAGCCCAATTCTAGTAGGGCTGCACAAATATAGTATGACCATTTTAGAGGACACACTTTAAATTCTGGCCTTGTTAATTTAGTTGATCAAATTTCTCCTTTAGAAATAGTTTGATGAATCTTCCTTCCTTTTTTCCAGACAAATTAGTTCATTGAGCTAATATGAGACAATATTAAAATAATTACACTAATTTGAACTTCCCCCAACTTTATCAGTATAATATTACTAAAATCATTATCAATGTTATTTTTATCATCAATATAAACGAATAAAAAATTAGTTTAGGTACAATGCTCAAGTTCGAAAGATTTACAATCATGACTTAAATTAATTATTAAATTAGTTAAAGTTAAATGCAAATTGGATTTACTAAATTCGCATCAACCTTTTAAACTAGATTATTCCCATTGTCTCAAATTATCTGTCGTGATTGCTAAATAGTTGTTTCAAATTATCTGTTATTTTAGAAGCTCAAGACAATTAATTTTATTTTTCTCATTTTACTCTTAATAGTAATTGTTCTTGAAGATGGTAAGAGCACATAAACATAGTTAATATTCAATGAAGAGAGATTATATTTTAAGATATTAGTAAGGATAGAATAGTTTAAAATCTCTCTTAATTAATATTTTCTTAGGTGTGTAAAAGAGAAATTAGATAAATAATTTGAGACGGAGGGCTGAAATTGCATCAGAGTAGAATATCAGATGTTATGCTGAGCTCAAAAAAACAAACTCAGGGGACTACAATT
Organism: Nicotiana tomentosiformis; assembly: GCF_000390325.3. Lineage (NCBI taxonomy): Eukaryota > Viridiplantae > Streptophyta > Magnoliopsida > Solanales > Solanaceae > Nicotiana > Nicotiana tomentosiformis. Next base: position 122,159,110 of record NC_090822.1, read on the forward strand.
GTAATTATGACAAAGTATTGGGGTGCAAGTCCAAGTAAAACTCCCTTTGATCTTCAGTATTCACACTCTTCTTCTCCCTTCTTCCACTCTCAAGCACAACTCTCAAGATCCAACATGAAAACTTTCTGTGTTATAAAATCCACAAAAACCTCAAAAAAGTGATGATACAATTCATCAAAATTACAATCATATGGCACAACCCAAGAAAACCCTGAAAAATTTGATCCCACTTTTCATTCTCCTTACTCTTTCTGCTTTTTTCCTCTTCTCTTTTCACCCATCAAACTTAAATTCCACCAAATCTTTCTCCTTTAACCCCTACAACAACCCCCAAACTCACCAAAACTTCACTTTCATCATCAAAGTTCTCACCTTTAATCGCTTTGAGTCCCTTTCAAGGTGCCTAAATTCACTTTCCAAAGCAAAATATGATAACCATGTTGTTCATTTACATATCTACATTGATCATTTTCAAGATTCCTCAAAAGGGTATGTGGAAATTGATCAAAGATTGAATCTTGCGAAAAAAATTCTTGATTTTGTTGATGGGTTTAATTGGGAATTTGGTGAAAAGTTGGTGCACTATAGGACTTCAAATGCTGGACTTCAGGCTCAGTGGTTGGAAACTTGGTGGCCTAGTTCAGATGATGAATTTGCATTTGTTGTGGAGGATGATCTTGAATTGTCACCTCTTTATTTTAGGTTCTTGAAAAGTTTGATTGAGAACTATTATTTTAATGTGTCCAATTATAGTCCTATGATTTATGGAGCTTCCTTGCAGCGGCCAAGGTTTGTTGCAGGTAATTTTGTTGATTTTTTTTAATTGCTATTGCTGCATTCTTTTTGTTGTTGTGAAACATTAGGAATCTAAGTGTTGCTTAACTTTTGTAGAAGAGATTACTTGATGGTGTATTTATAATAGAGTCAGCTGTAATTATATTTCAGTGAACTTATAATGCTGGATAGAGTGTAATTACTTCTAATTATATTTCTGAATGATGGGATCTCGTGTTCGATCCAAATGGCTGCAGAGAAGTTGGTCTTGATACAACTGTAGGAGTTGTCTCATTTGTATATTTATAATTTCGTATTGCTTCACAATGATTTTTACTTAAAACTATACTGAATCACCTATATATTTGTTTTTTGGCGTTGTCCCGACACTGACGAGCATCAATTAGGCCTTCATTCATGATACTCTACTAGGATCTGCAGCGCTTCAGTAGGCCCTAGGCACTGATGTTAGGTTAAAGTTTTAACCAATGCAACATACTATCCATAAACAGTGTACTCCCATAATATAATAAGGAAAGAAAGCGGAAAATTTCAAAAAAGGAAAATGGAAAAAGTGCCCCCTTTTGATTAGCCAGTTTCCAAGAGGGAGAATGTCTTATGAATCTCAGCCATACCCAAAATCGATTATTTTTCAAGCCGTGGAAACAACCTCTTGCAGAAATGCAGTATAAGACTGCGTACAATAGACCCTTGTGGTCCGGTCCTTTCCCGGACCCTGCACATAGCGAGAGCTTAGTGCACCGAGCAACCTATGAACAGTTGTCACCTACATAACCTACCTCCCAGAGCAAGGGAAGAAGGTATCATATCACTTTTGAGCCCTTTTGTTAAACTGGTTCCTTTACAAGATAATGCATAAGGTCCCAGCCTGCTCTCTCTCTTTGGCATTCACTATTGGAAAAACAATTAATGGAAAAAGAACATAATTTAAGAATTAACTGCTATCACTTCCATTATAAGCAGATTTTACTATCAAGTGAGCATGTTCAATGAAGAGTGCTGAAGTCCAACATATTAGCTAGACGATTAGTTCCTTCGCAGTCTTCTCCATTTGGAGAAAACTTAACCCTCGATGCCCTTAATTGTCAAAACCAGATCTGTGTTCCTTGAGCTATTTAATATCTTTTTATAACACTTTCATGCAGATTGTCTTTTTTCATAATTTTAATCATCAAATTTCACTTATAGCCTTTTGAGCTACCCCGCCAGCATTGTTGATGTGATTCTATGTCCATAAAACGAGGTCTGTTAATGCTTTGCTGAAACCCTCATGCTGAGAACTTGGGATAAATGTGTGCTTTTCACATTACCAAGTGTGCGTTTATCATTTTGCGATTTGAAATTGCAGATATGACGGAACTCCTAGATCTATTGCAATTAGCCTTTTAACACTTCTAATATTTCACAGTTTTTGTTGCATTGCTTCCTAATATTTATACACCCTATAACTTACTCATTTTAAGTTTGTTTTTTTCCATTTTGAAGAATACATGTCCTTTATTGTTGTTTGATGGTTTATGTGTTGCTTAGCATAGTGGAGTACTTCTATCCTCGGGGAATCTTTTTCCATTCTTAAAACATCCTTCATAACAATCTCTACACTCATCTGCTACTCGAATTCAGATAATATAAATTGGTTTTGTTAACAGGTAAACATGGAAAGAAGATGCAGATTGATGATGGAACTCAACTTTTCTTGTACCAGTTGGTCGGCACTTGGGGTCAACTTCTGTTTCCAAGACCTTGGAAAGAATTCCGCATATGGTATGACACACACAAGTCCAAGGGATTGAAGCCAGTTCTTAACGGCATGGTATTGTTTCGCCTGAATTTTCTCTTCTAGTTTTATTTATTAGAGAAGATAATGACAAACCTATTATCTTGAAATCTTACGTTAAAATGTAATTTGTTTTGTAGGTGACTACAGGATGGTACAAAAAGATGGGGGAAAGAATCTGGACACCTTGGTTCATCAAATTTATCCATGCCCGTGGTTACTTTAATATTTATACCAACCTTTTGCATGAGCGAGCTTTTAGTGTGTCTCACCGTGATGCTGGTGTTAACTATGGGAAATCAGCTGGGCCAGATTCTTCTTTAGTGGACGAGAAGTTTTTTGATCTCACCCTTTTGAAGCTGCAGTCTTTGCACAATCTGAAATGGTACGATTTCTGTTTCAGAGAAGTCTTTCCTGGTAGAACTGTACACAGTTCTGATGATCTGGTCCCCGTTCTTCATGCGGTTCAGACATTGAAGACTATAATATTTGTGAACCTACAACAGGTGTCAGACTCAATTACTAGGAATCTTCTCTGCCACTTTGAAAGATTTAATATCCAAAACTATGTCTTGTTGGGTCCACAGTCGGATTTGCTTCTTGATCTTGCGAGAAGGGGTTATCCGGTGATTGACACAGATCAATTTTTTGACAGTATTAGGTTACAAAACTCGATCAACTTTGACAAATCGCATGAAAAATTGGGTAAAGAGATTATTGTGAAGGCCCATGTAATAAGAAAGTCATTGGAACTTAAATACAGCACATGGGTTGTGGATAGTGATGTGATTCCTCTCAGCGGTGATTCATTTCTTGATTCTAATGATCCGGCTAATGACTTTTCCTTGGGGAAGAACTTTAAACTTATCTTCATTAGAAATTCATCCTCAGCTTTAAAAGTTTGGGTTGATGATGTTTTGGACAAAGTTGTTGCTTTGGTTGCCTCTTTGAAGACAAGAGGTTCAATTGCGACAGGGGGAAATTTTGTAAATTTAGTCGGGAAGTTATTGGAACAAAAGAGAACTGCATTTAACAGGGTTGATGAAACTGATTTTAGTTTGAACATCAGTTATATGGATTCTAACCAAACCTCTTCAAGGAATGGAAAGAAGTTTGCCTTTTGGTCACCTGAGATAGGTTCAGAGACGATACAAAAACGACTTGAACAGTTTGCTATGTGGGTTGTGGATAGCGATTTATCTTGTAATGCAGTTGTTTGTCATCCATCATAGCGCGTTCTTCAGTGTATCTACTGTTAAAATTTTATGATTTCGGCCTATTATTTGATGGATCATACATGTTGGCGTTGAAGACAAAAAGAGTGGAGGAGAACAGAAAGCGCAAACTGAACTGCTACGTGTTTGAAGAATTTGTTCAACTGAAGGCATTCGTTCCAAGTCAACATTATGCGGTAATGACATTGTGATTGTATTGATAGGCCATATTTGGCTGCACATTTTTGCTGAAGACCTTTGCTAAAATCTTGAAATCAGTCGAGCATTTGCAGTTGGCTCTAGAAACCCTGTTGCTCAAATTTGCTAAAGGAGGCACAGATAAAATATCAAGGCTTTCATTTTTCTTTTACCTGAGAGGTTTCACCTAATTGTATGTCTTGAATTAGCTAAAATTCTTTCATATTGCCACTCAGAACTTTGGTTATTTTCAGAAATATATGTTGATGTTTGGCAGCCAATATCTCTTTGCTTTTCAAACTTCTGTAACTGAGTTTTTTGTGCATTTTGCCTGTGAAGCTTTGCTGGACCTGTTGTTTTTCTTCTTTTTCTTTCTTTTCCTTTTTAATTTTTTTCTAAAACCTTGGCATAGATATTTATTTTTGCGACAACTGTTTTTTAGTGCAAAGGATAAATTAACCGTTGGTTCCAGCATAAACAGAGGGCTAAATATCAAAATCCTATTTTTGTTGCTTTGTATAGATTAATGATCGTAAAATGTGATACGACATCGTTTGTCCGGAGAAAGATCATGAGTGAGAGGAGTAAAAATACTCGCACCTGGTGTATGCACCAATTCAATAAGTGCATGACATGTGTCTGGAGAAAGATCATGAGTGAGAGGAGTAAAAATACTCGCACCTGATGTATGCACCAAGCCAATAAGTGCATGACATGTGTCTTTTGCATATGATGTACATCGCTTAATTTTACCTAACCATGATAAATTAGCATAGTTTGGTGCATGCTCCTCACTCTATGATCCTTCTCAAGACAAATGAGGTTGTATTACATTGTATGATCATTTATCCAAGCTTACAAATTTGGTGCCAAAATCATCTTTTTTTTTCTTTTTTTTTAAATGTTTGATAAAGAAGAAGAAAATATTTACTACTAACCTTTTTTGGGCCCATTTCTGGCCCAAGCCAATCCCAGCCCTTATATGGAGTAGAAATGGCATGGTATAGCCACTTTTTTAAGAGGTATTTACTTTTTAGTCAGTGTTTTTAATATTGAGCAAAAATAACCACTACTCTATTAAAATCGATACAAAAAGTCATTTTTACCCTTTCTTCATGAGTGATCTATAAATATTAAGGACGCCATGTCCTTAAGATTTACACAATACTCATAAAGTTAAGGACACTATGTCCTTAACATTTACAATGCACACATGAAGTTAAGGATACTATGTCCTTAACATTTACGCTGCACATATGAAGTTAAGGACATGATATCCTAAAGTTTAACAACAGAAGTTGCAAACACAAGTTAAGGACATTACGTCCTTAACATTTATATTGCACACATGAAGTTAAGGATACCACGTCTTAACATTTACACTGCACATATGAAGTTAAGAACATGATGTCCTAAAGTTTAAATACAAGTTAAGGACATTATGTCCTTAACATTTATATTGCACACATGAAGTTAGTGACACTATGTCATTAACATTTACGCTACACATATGAAGTTAAGGACATGATGTCCTAAAGTTTAAGAACAGAAGTTGCAAATACAAGTTAAGGACATTATGTCTTTAACATTTACATTGCACACATGAAGTTAAGGATACCACGTCCTTAACATTTACACTGCACATATGAAGTTAAGGACATGACGTCCTAAAGTTTAACAGCAGAAGGTGCAAATACAGGACACTTTGTCCTTAATATTTACACAACACTCATGAAGTTAAGGACACTATGTCCTTAATATTTACACAACACCATGGATACCACGTCCTTAATATTTACACTGCACATATGAAGTTGAGGACATGATGTCCTAAAGTTTAATAGCATAAGGTGCAAATACAGGGCACTTTGTCCTTAATATTTACACAATACTCATGAAGTTAAGGACATCGTATCCTTAATATTTACACAACACCCATGTCTAGCATATGGGTATTTTTATCCGGAGGGTAAAAATTTATTAAGCACTGGCTAAAGAGTAAATACATTTAAAATAGTGACTAAAAAGTAAAGACATCTCTAATTAGTGGCTCTGTGTGCACTTTCCCCCTTGATGGATTGGGCCAAACACTATTAGCCCACAATTAATGCGATGAGGCCCGACCCCGTAAACATCCTTATTCGGACCGGTTTCATTCCAATATTAAACGAGTCGTCTTTTAAGGCATATAAAGAGTGCTTTCCATTCGTTCCGTTCTGTTTGGACCGACTTCATTCCAATACTAAATGAGTCGTCTTTCAAGGCACATTAAGAGTTCTTAAAAATTAGGTATTTTTAAACAAGTCTCTCATGATATATAGATCTCTATCCAAGCTAGAAGAACTTTTAACAAACATCAAACTTCAATGTAACTAGTTAGTATCACCTATATAGATTTTTTATGCATACTATTATGCTAGTAAGTCCACATTGATTTCATGAGCTAGGACATCTATTTATAGCTCGTTTGACAAAGCTACAAAAATCAGCTTATTTTGAAAAGCGTTTTTTCCTAAAAGTATTTTTCTCAAAGTATTTTGGTGAGAAGCAGTTTTTGTTTGGCTAATTAATTTGAAAAGCCAACAATTAGTGTTTGGCCAAGCTTTAAAAAATTATTTCTAAGTATATTTTTCTGAAAAGTGCTTTTCAAAAAAGTGTTTTTTAAGAGAGAAACTACTTTTTTCTGTTTCTCCTAAAAAATACTTTTTTTTTCTTTCAAAATCTTGGTCAAACACCTTAATTTTAGAAGAAGAAAAAAAAAGTACTTTTGACAACAACAAAAAAACGCTTTTGCCTCAAAAGAAACTTGGCCAAACATGCTATTATTAGACAGTTTTTTCGCGAGCAATTTTAGGTCTACTTCATCTACTTTTGCGTCACTGAATATGAAGATGGCTTTTACCAATTAGGAGTGTTTGATGAGCTCATTCTTTCCTAATTTGCCAAGTTAATATAAAATCGTTTCAACGTATATGCATACAAAAAAAGTTGCTTACTGAAAAAGGCCGAGATAGAAGAGAATGTAAGAGATAAGTCGAATTATATTTGTATTCAGTTTTGGCTATTTACATGAGTTAAAGTAAATTCTCCTTTATAACTATATCAAGTCTAACTTTATATACCGATATTGTTACAATAATATTTTTAAAAAATACAATATGCAACGTAAATATAAATTAATCAAAATTATAATATGAATATTGAACACGAAGTAGGAAATAAAAAAATATTAACAAATTGAAGGACATAAAATAGGGGCGGGTCAAAAATATAGTATAAAATTATCTATATTATTTTTCGTACGTACGTGGAGTACGTTGATGGAAACCACATGAAATACGTACGTAGAGTAGTTTGGAGAAAAGCAAAGCAAATGATACAGCTAATAATATCACATGAATAAAACCATAATATAAAGATCTACAGCCGTATTATTCCACCGACACTCTCACTTTCATACCAGTAGATAAGATTCTTATTAAATCATTCACAAAATATGATTGCTTTGGAGTTTGGAGTTTGGAGTTAGACTCACCTTATTAATATATATAAATATATAATATATAAAAAGTATGTATTTTATATATAATCAATATATATTTTTTGCATATTAGCTAGTAAATATAATTATTTTTGTTTGATCGGTCAAATATGTAACTTGCCCTAGTTATTAGGATGGGATTTGGTGGGATGGATATAATTTTTTCACTTTTAATAGGTCAAAAAAAATTCAGTAATAAGTATTTTCTCTTTTAATGGATCTTATGCGGCACGTAAGGGTGTACAAACCGAACTGGAAAATCGCACTAAACCGAAAAGTCAAACCAAATCGATTAAAAAAATTCGATTAGGTTTGGTTTGGTATTGCTTACAAAAATTCGAACCAAACCGACATATAAATATATAATTTTTATATGTACTTTTAAGACTTTACATAGATTTTTTTTAAAGGATGTCTAAAGATATTTGGGATTCTCTTGTGGGGTGTAATATTTAATAGAATATGAAGTGCTCCATTTTTATTAGCAACTTTAAATAATGGGTTGTATGATCACTTTCTTATCAAGTGTTACTGAAATGTATCAATTTCTTTGTTCTTCAATATTCACATGTCAAATTTATTAAAGATATATTATTTAGGTATCATATTAATTTTTTATGTTTAATTATTGAATTTGGTTAACCTTGAAAGTGTACGTAAACGAAAAATTATTGTGAGACGACTAAAAAAGTAACTATCATGTGTTACTATGAAAATTCTCCCATAAAAATATTTTAATAGATCGTATCTTTGTCAATTTTTTTAATTTTTACTAAACATATATTTACTTATTAAAAATTTAACAAAGTAAATTGAAATAATATTCATGTAACAAAAAAATTCGAAAACACTGACAAACCGAATCAATCCAAACCGATATAGTTAGTTTGATTTTGTTTTAATAAGAATCGAACCAACCTAATCCATGTATACCTCTAGGCCGGTACGAATCAAAGGAAATCAAAAGGAAAAAACTCATCTTTAATTAGTTTTTAATTTTAAGTTCAAATAAATATAGGATAAAACAAAATATACACAACACTAACTTTCCATGTCATTTATTTGAAGATCAACATTTCAATAGTGAAATATGCTTTTTTCTTTTGCTTGTATTTTGTTTTCCTTTTAATGTAGGTAGTGCTAACAAAGGGTTTTAGTAATTTGAAGTTTCTAAATAGATTAAAATTCTTATCATATTTCAGAACAAATAATATATTAAATTTTAAAATAATGAAAGTGTAAGTCATATAGTTTTTTATTTTTTGAGTGAATTTACATGTTAGAAAATACTTCATCCGGTCAATAATAAGTGATTATTTTATTTTTGGCACACCCATTAAGAAAAAATAAACTCCGAAGAGAAGAAAAAAATGTATTCACTAAATTAACCTTAATTAATTGTAACCTTGACACGTTGGAATATGTAAATAAGGAAAAATTTTGGAAAAAAAAATTAATTTCTTCTTAATTATGTAAATGAATATTTATTTTAGATTAAAAAAATTTAAAAAAAAACTTATTGTGGGTCGGAGGAGTAGTAAAAATACTTTTATTTTAGCAAAGCACGAGAATTCAGTGTACTTGACCGTCACCAAGAAGTAATCTTGACTGAGATATTTTTTGGGAATATAAAGATAATGTTTTTTCAGTAATAAGTGAATATCAAAAGAGAAGAGGACACGCGACCCTTGAAGCACATGGAATGTTAAATTCTCTGCAAAAGTACAAAAAATAGTAAAGTGTTATGAAAATATTATATTGTAGATGTTCATTCATTACTCCGCTATAGATAATCTTCTTCAAGAAGATTATTTATTTAGTATTCTGTTGAAATTTATCTACAAGCAGCTGATACAGGTAGGTTGCAAGCAACTCAATAAAATGATTTGCAGCAGCTTCTTATTAAACATGCAGGTTGCAAGCAACTCATGCAGACAACTTACAAGCAGCTCATGCAGGCAGGTTGCAAGCAACTCAATGAAATAATTTGCAACAGTTTCTTATTAAACATGCAGGTTACAAGCAACTCATGCAGACAGCTTACAAGCAGCTAAAAAAAAGCCTTGCAGTTGTTTCGTGAAAAGTTTCGCAGCTGCTTCCTTTCTTCTATAAATAGAGAAGTTTTCAGTTCATTATGAACATAACTTTGAAAGTTGAATAAAATATCAATCTCCCTCTATACTTGTCTTCAGTTTATTTCTTTTATAGTCTTTATTTTATTACACGTTATCAGCACGAGACTCTGCCATCTCAAGCAAATACTCCAAGGTACGAAGTTTCTTTTTCTAAATATATATTTATCATGCATGTTCATCACGTCTTTCTAGCTAACTAATGATGCGTATGTCATTTTACTTGGATGCGGTCTCGCAAAATTGGAAAAAAATTGATTTTACTTAAAGCTATTATATGATCGCGAGACTACATATGTAGTTTATGTGGTAAATAGTTGGGGACTATGTATACTTATACAGTTGCTATTTTTGTACTTATTTTCCTCTTTGATCGTTTAGTGAATGATTAAAAGGTGAATAACAATGTCAGATCTATCTAAACTCCAGCAGAGTTTATGACAAATATATAATTACCAATGGTGGTAATATTTCCTAAGTCTCGTTATGACTTAACTTCATGGTTCACTTGAATTCTAGCAGAGTACGGCCACCAGAAGCGGCTATATTTTATATATCTCATTGTAACTAAATTTTGATAATCACCAGAAGTGTTATATGCCTATGACCACCAGAAGTGATAATTTAGACTTGTTATGATTACAATGAAGATAAGTTAGAGAAAATTCTCTATATTATATGCATACAACGATTTGCTTCTGAAGTAGCAAATATCTTAAAAGAGGTTCGAAGAATCACAATTTGATATGATTATGCACGTTCAGATAATTATGTTCTATCTCCTGAAGGAAGAAAACTTTTGATAAATATTAATCCATTCCCTGAAGTGAATGTGATAATATTAATAAAGCCGTAAATATGAACGTACTCTTGATGTAAATATATTATAATTCACTTCCAGAAGAGTTAATATGATTGAGAGAATATATACTCAATATTCCGTATTTTAAATTTGCTCCTAGAGAAGTAACACAATTAAAATTTCCTCCTGAAGTAGGAAAATATTATGAAGAGATGTTTTCTTGTGCTTAAATAATTATTTTATATAGTTTATTTGATCGTGATTTTCTCTCCTGATACCAGAAATGTCTGAGTAATATTTGATAGTACAAAATATATCAACAACTCATAAAGAACTAACTGTTTGTCTAGAAGACACATGGCACCAGAAGTGTCTAATAAATATTAGACTGTGGATAATAAATAAAGGCTCTCGAAGAGCTTATATACAAATAATATGTCATTCATATTATATGATTATGGTCAAAACATATGTTGTAGTAAATCTGAAGTTTACTAATACAAATAGCTATCATATTGAGACTACAAATGATTGAAAGATTGAAAATCTTCATGTTTCAACAATCGTAGAGGGTAAAATAATATGTATGTGAGAAGTGACCCGCCTTATTTTTCAATTTGTACTATATCATATATCGCAGTAAACTAGAAGTTTACTAATGCAAAAGTGGTCACAGTAAACTAGAAGTTTTACTGAGGCAAAAGTAGCTACTGTAAACCAGAAATTTATTGATACAAAAGTAGCCACAGTAAATTAAAAGTTTACTGATACAAAAGTTTATGCCATAGTAAACCAGAAGTTTACTTAGAGATAGCACGTGTCATGATAAACTTGAAATTTTTATTTGTCATTTTTAAATGAGCTATTTGAGAATTTAGATAAGCATATACTAAAGAACTAGAAAATTCTTCAAGAATTCTCTTGTGTTGCTTGTTCTCATAATAAATTGATTATACCAGCTAAAGTTGGGACTAAAACCCCTGAATTCTGGAATATATAAAAGGTGAATATGGGCCCATTCACCTATCATGTAAACCACTTATAGTTGCATATATGCGATGGTTACATGTATGTTTATTGTCAACCTGCAGTTTGGCATTTGAAATTATCTTTCTCAATTAAGAGAATAATTTTCAGATTATGAAATCAAGATAGTTCATCTTGATGATGCTGGTTTATATCCAAGCTAGTTTAGCATTAAATACCTCCTATTAATGGCTAAACTAATGCTTGTGAGAACAAAACCTCATGTGTTGGTCTAAGATTTTATAAATTGCATACAACAACACTTGTATGCATCAGACCAACAAAATATGATAAGTCCTCCCCTCACAATTGGTTTAGGAACAAAAACCAAATATTTTTACTATCTAATAACTTTTGATGTGTGGTATATGATTAATTTCTCTACCACAATGCACAAAGATATGTTTCCCAAAGAAGATTGGGAATATGAGTTAGTTTTCTAACATTTGGGGGATGGAATAAAATAGCTGAAAAATATGCTATATGAATCGAATTATCATTAATATGATCCTCGCTTAGAAGATAGTTCAAGTCAAATGCCAGAATTATTTGTTGATCCAAGATTAAATATCATATTTCAGCTGCAAATGCTCCTATTTAAATTAAAGTCCGTGAAGGATAGAGTTTACTGTACGCATGAAGCGTGGTAGACCAATCGGTTCCAAAGGTAACAATCCTTGAAAAAAATAGGAGCAAATGATCAAAATGATCATAATAAGGAGGAAATAAGCTCTAGAAGAGCCTACGACATAACATTTCATGAAACTCTAGAAGAAGTTCAGGTACCTGAAAATAAAGAAAGTGATGAGATCTCAACAAGTTATGTCGCTTGCGAACTGATACAAAATGATCATCGATGATATATTTGATACAATATAGTGCACAATATTGTAAAAGATTGTGAGGATCGGACCTGTAGTCCAGACACCTGAAGATATCATGCCATTTAAATGTAAGTCATTACCTATATGACTCATTTGATTAATTCTATATGAAGATCCCTGAAGGATTTAAAATGCCTGAAGCAAATTCAAAATCTCGGGAAATGTATTCAATTAGATTACAAAAATCTTTGTACGACTTAAAGCAATCTGGGAGCATGTGGTATAATCGCCTTAGTGAATATTTTTTGAAAGAGGGTTACATAAATGATGTTATTTATCCATGTATTTTTATAAAGAAAATGACATCAAAATTTGTTATACTCGTTGTTTATGTTGATGACATAAATCTTGTTGGAACTCCAGAAAAGCTCCAAAAGGCAATTGAATATCTTAAGAAAAAATTTGAGATGAAAGATCTTGGAAAGACAAAACTTTGTCTTGGTCTGCAAATTGAACATTTAGCAGACGAGATCTTTACCCATCAATCTGCCTATACATAAAGGGTCTTAAAATGCTTTTACATGGACAAAGCGCACACATTGAGTACAACAATAATTGTTCGATCACTTGAAGTGAATAAAGACTCGTTCCGACCTCCAGAAGAGGACGAGGAACTCCTTGGTCCTGAAACACCCTATCTCAGTACAATTGATGCACATATGTATCTTGCTAATGCTACAAGGATTGACACAGCATTTTCTGTTAATTTACTAGCAAGATATAGCTCTTCTCCTATACGGAGACATTGGAATGAGATTAAGCATATATTGCAATATTTAAAGGGAACTCTTCATATGGGTTTGTTTTATGCTAACAAAGGTAGTACAGATCTTGTTGGTTATGCAGATGCACGTTATTTATCTGATTCCCATAAAGCTCGATCTCAAACCGGTAGGGAATGCGTATGGTTGAGATTAGTGATTCATTTCATTCGAGAAAAATGTGGTTTGGAATGTGATAAAATATCCACAATTTTATACGAAGACAATGCTGCATGCATAGCCCAATGAAAGTAAGGATTTATAAAAGGAGATAGAACGAAACACATTTTACCAAAATTATTCTACACACGTGATCTTCAGAAAAATGGTGACATTGATGTGCAACAAATCCGTTCAAGTGACAATCAGACAGATTTGTTTATTAAATATTTGCCAACTTCAACTTTTGAGAAGATGGTTTACAAGATTGGAATGCGGAGACTCAAATATTTGAAACAAGATTTTCATCAGGGGGAGTGAAATACGCACTGTACTCTTTTTTTCCTTACTACGGTTTTTTCCGATGGGGTTTTTCTTGAAAGGTTTTTAATGAGGCAGCTAGAAATGCGTATTATTAAATATGTGTACTTTTTTTCCTTCACTAGGTTTTTTCCCACTGGGTTTTTTCTAGTAAGGTTTTAACGAGACACATTATCTTTTAATGAACATCCAAGGGGGAATGTTATGAAAATATTATATTGTGGATGTCCATTCATTACTCCGCTATAGATAATCTTCCCGAAGAAGATTATCCATTTAGTACTCTATTGAAATTTATCTACAAGCAGCTGATGCAGGCAGGTTGCAAGCAACTCAATGAAATGATTTGCAGCAGCTTCTTATTAAACAGGCAGGTTGCAAACAACTCATGTAGACAGCTTACAAGCAGCTCATGGAGGCAGGTTGCAAGCAACTCAATGAAATAATTTGCAACAATCTTATTAAACATGCAGGTTGCAAGCAGCTCATGAAGACAGTTTACAAGCAGCTAAAAAAAAAGCCTTTCAGCTGCTTCCTGAAAAGTCTCGCAACTGCTTCATTTCTTCTATAAATAGAGGAGTTTTCAGTTCATTATGAACATAACTTTGAAAGTTAGAATAAAATATCAATCTTCCTCTATACTTGTCTTCAATTTATTTTTTTTATAGTCTTTATTTTATTACATAAAGTACCATTTGTTTTGAAATTTATCTGCAATTCTTGAATTAACACTTCAACTTCTACTTCTGTCTTTTGTTAACAGGAAAAAATATAAAATAATTCTGCCTAAAAGCAGAACGGTAGATTCTTTGCCGACCAACAAGTAGTTCTCTTTTATAAAGGTTTTTAATTTTAATAAAAGCATATACCCTATTATGTTTTAAAATGTTTTTCTCCATATTATATAATTTGATCATGTCTGGGTAAACCTCAAGATACAACAATTCGTAAGTGTGAAACTATGGTGAAATGACGTGCTTAAAAACAAGATAGATCTAATATTACATTAAAAAAATTATTTCGAAAGACTTTCAATCTATTGAAATTTATTAACACTTAGTTAAAACTAAAATATTTATATAAGTGATACCTATTAATGGTACTATATTTCAGTCAACTAAGCATATTTACTTTAAGTGTTTATGTTCTTTTAAGATCTTTTAATCCTGTGTGATATACTTATACCAATCAAAAATACTATAGAGAACTTCTATTATTATTATTATTATTATTATTATTATTGAAATGAGCTAATAGTACAATGAACTTGACATTTAACCAAACTCTACTTGCCCCAAATTTAAATTTAATTTGCCCCAACTACTATACTATATTAGACAGTTACCCACCTATTTAATTACTTCAAAACAAAAACCTTAGTTCATTTATTTAATTTGATGTTTGAATTATCATTTTTCTAAGTTAGCTAGTAATATTTAGATAGTGAAAGAGCACATAATATGTATTAACTAGTTGCTACTTTTGATATTAAAAGTTTTATGTTCAAAGACATTATTAAGTAATAGAAAACGAGACATTCAAATTAAATAAGATGAATTGACTACACTTAATATTAGTTTCATGCGAGTTATTCATTCGCTTTGTTTGTATGTGTGTAAATATAAATATTTCCTTGATTTTTAATCTATTGAAAACACACAAGCAAAAAAAATGACGAATGAGAGTTTAATTTTTATACATTGATAATCTAAAAAATTACATTATCAAGTCATTAAAAAGATAATTATGGATGATCATCCTTAAAATTTAAAAGTGATTAGTTAGAAATTAAACCTAGAAAATACGTTAAATTACAATCGATTAAACTACATTGATAATATAAAAGTTTTTTGACATTATCCATGTATAACAAGACTTTAAACATAAACAATGCCTAAAAAAAGCAGCTCGGTTCATTAAACTCCTATCACGCACGAGGTTCGAGGAAGGGCCGGACTACAAGAGTTTATTGTACGCAGTCTTACCCTGTATTTTTGCAATAAACTGTTTCTACGGTTCGAACCCGTAACCTCCTGATCACAGTACAACAACTTTAATTACCAGTTACGTCGAAACCCCTTTTCCAACATCACCAATGCCTCTAATTGGAAAAATCTGCAAAATTAAGAAGAAAACACAGCTCAAATAAAAAGAGAACCATTCTAGTAAATTTAAGAAAGGAACAAGGTCTTCTATATAAAAACAAAACAAAAGGCTTTTGCCACTGTGCCAGCACATTTCTTACTAATACATCTTTGCCTTTATTCTTCTTCTTGGACTGTTTCTTTTCCAAAAAAATTCCAAACAAAAAATGGGAGAGAGTTTTAACAGTAAACTTCAATGGTTTCTTCTTCTACTTTTTTTCTTCATTTCCTTTTCAAGATCAGCTGATGCTTACAAGAATTACACAGTAGGTGATTCTTTGGGTTGGTTTGATAATCTTCAAAAGCCTACTGTTAATTATGGAAAATGGGTTGCTGGCAAAAACTTTAGCCTTGGTGATTTTCTCAGTAAGTTTTCTTGATCAATCCGTTTTAAAATTCTTTAGGGGTCGTTTGGTACGCGGACTAAACTATCTCGGAAGTATTGTCTAGAGATTATAATCTCCGACTAATTTATCCTACCTGGAAGATCAATAATCCCAATTCCAAGTTTGATGGGACAAGATGGAATATCTAGGATTAAGTCTATGAAAAATTTATATTATGTTTGGTTGATGGTACCGTCAACCAAATATAGTATAAATTTAATCAGATACTTTATCCCACCTTATCCTGCGTACAAACAACGACGGTCGTTTGGTATGAGATATAAGGTGGGATATGATGTAGGATCAAATTTATACCTTGATTGGTTGGAGGTATAAATTTATACCGCCAACCAAACAAGGTATAAATTTAATCATAGACTTAATCCAGAATATCTCATCTTATCCCATCTTATCCAGCATTATCCCATCAAATGTGAGATTATTTTATCCCATCTCTCATGTGGTATAAATTAGTACCTAGGATTATATTCCTGAATAATTTAGTTCGCGTACCAAACGACCCCTTAGTTAAGATAACTCTGTATTTCAGTGTCACAAGCCATACAGAAAATCTTGATTGGAAATGGTTTATGGATCTTCCAATTAGGATATAGCTTATGTCTGCAGAAAATTTCGTGTACATGAGACTTATGAAATATTTATATTTTTGCATTACCAGAGTGATAAATGATTTGCATAAAGTTGTACCTAATGAATTTATCTTTGCATCTACTATTTTTGGAATTACCAATCTGTCACTTGATTTTTGGTGACTTTGGAATTTTATAATCATAAATAGCTGTATTTGTTAGCATTGTTTTAACGCAAATTAGCTAAGGCTATGCTGTTTTGATAAGTTAGTTGTCGAAGTGTGTGTTATGATAAGGTATTGTACAAGTAACATGTTACTTGCACATGTTCCGAAAATGAAGCCATTTCATCATTCTGTGTCATAACCCCCCCCCCCCCCCCACATATTTTTTATGTGGGTGTTAGAGCAGCTTATACGCATAGTATTTTATCTGATACATGTACATTCTAACCTAGTAGGCAGTGGCAAAGCCATTGGCACACTTTTGTCAAAAACTTACACCGTTTAGCTAGATAAAATATTATTTTTATGCATATACAGTCAAACATCTTTATAGCATCAAAATTACATTCTACATTCTAGTAGCACACTTATCACTGTGTCATATGTTCTTAGTAGTCAATGGCACAGCCACTAGCACACTTTTACCGAAAAATTACATTGTTTAGCTAAATAAATTATTGTTTTTATGTATACATAGTCTAACCTCTCTCTATAACACTCATTCTTTATAATGGCATTTCACTATAATGGCCAACAAGTTTATTTTGGAACCGATTTTCATGTTGTCTTATTATTGCATGTTCTCTATAACAACATTTCGCTATAGCAATCAAAAAATACCAGAAACAAATGATGATGTTATAGAGAGTTTAACTATATATACTATATATTAAATTCCCTTGATTTTTCGTATGTTTGCTTCTTGATGTTTTGACTTCTCACAGTGAAAATCTTGGATCCAACGCTGTAAATCCTCCTATACTTTTGAATATCATAATTAAAAAATTTCTTTTTCTAATTCTTTTTTTGTTTAATAATGCAGTTTTTAACACGGACAATAACCATTCAGTCATTCAAACTTACAACTTTACCACATACAAAAGTTGTGATTACGACAATGCCCTAAACAACGATACTATACAATGGTCATCAACAGATCCATCATCAACTTCAGTTTATCCTGTTTCAATTGCCGTGCCACTTCTAAAAATTGGAACTACTTATTTTTTCTCTGGCGATTACGACGGCGAACAATGCCAAAACGGTCAGAATTTTAAAATAAGCGTGACACGTGGTCAAGGATTACCTCGGAGCCTCAGAAATCCGTCTGACGACGATTCAGAGGCTCCGATGAGTCCGATTTCCGGTGACGATGAATCGGTACCGGATACAATAGTTCCTGCTTCTTTTGATCATCCACATGAAGTGAGTGATGATAGTCCTGAACCTTCAAATTCTGTTTCACTCTCAACATTTTCTAAGTTTTTTGGTACACAATTGAATTGGATATTTGTTGTAGTTGGTTTAGCTTTTAGTATTTGTTGATTATAGGATTTTTTTTTTCTTTTTCTGTGTTGTATTTACCCTTCAATTCACACCTATAGTACAGAGCGTAGAGGTTTTGGCATTATACTATTGATTGTATAATATCACCGTTTATTTCTTTCAATTGTTAGCTCTCTGTTCTTTTTTAATATACTACATTTTGGAGTCGTTTGGTTTGTGACAAAATTGTGAATGTATTCTAATTCAAAGATTATTTATGTAGTGAATAATATGTATGAATTTGTTAAATAATGAATAATAATGTAGAAATGTTATAGTGGGACAATTTATATGTATTTTTACATTCTATTTCGCATAAAACAATCACACATTTATGTGTAACTAATGCAAGTGTTAGCAACATGGAATTTAATAAGGCCAATGGGACGATACTGTGATTTTTTTCTTGTACAACTAACCAAATATTGGAACTTATACGAAATTTTAGTAGAAATGACACCAGATAGTCACTCTAAAGGGTTGTTATTTAGTAATTAGTCAGTGCGTCATGAAATTCAGTTTTTATGTCACTCTAAAGGGTTGCTATTTAGGAATTAGCCAGTACGTCATGAAATTCAGTTTTTATTCTGTTTAATTTTTCAGGACAAAATTATTTTAAATTGTCCTAAAATTAAGTTTTTTAGTTTAAAATTCGGGTCAAAATAAATACTGGTTAATCTCTAAATAACATTCTTAAAAATGGTTATATGTGCACTTGCCTTTGAAATTTTATGTGATGATTTTGGCTAATAAGGTAAAACTCGACCCCTTGTAATTTAACAGAGAAAAAAAAAAGGAATACGGAAAGAATTATTACATAGTTTTATTTTGGTTCTTGTCTGTTTTTCTTTTTGTAATATTTATAGTTTATTTACTACATTTGAGAAGTGAAGTTAGTTAATCATTGATAATTGGTTCAATGATTACCAAACTAGTCAAGGGAGAACAAATGCATGTGACAAGGTTGGGTAATAAGTCCCACCTGAATAATTGGTTCAATGATTGCCAAACCAATCTATCTTGGCTTTTTATTGGAACCATTTATTGATTAAATAACGACCTTAGTTTTAAAAAGATGAAAAATAGAAAAAGATTTACTAGCTTTCAAAGCATGATGGTCAAAGCATAAGATTCTTAGATTTTGTGTAAATAATGCTTATTGTCTCTGTCAGATTGTCATAAAAGAGTAAAAGAGATCTTTTTTTCTTCCAAACGATACCCAATCAACTAATTTTATGGAGAAATAAAAAAATCATTTTCTTTAATAAACTTAATAGATGTTGAATGTGACACACTGAATCAAACTTATTGGTGTCATTGTATGTTACCATAGTGAAGATGAACCAAAATTGTGGTACTTATAATCTAGCAGAAAAATGAAGCTATAATGAAAATATGAGAGATCAAGATTCAAATTCGAGTTTAAAAACTAAAGGAATTTTGTCCAGGGCATTGCATAAGTTCAAGTTCAACAAAGTCGTGCATGTGATCACTTCTTAAATAAATTAATTTATTTTGTGATATTTTGAATAAGTTCAAAATAGACTTTTATTGTGTTGGAATCAAATGCATCCGAATAGAGCAAAATGAATATAGACGACTAATGTAGCACGCTAGTTTGGGATTGTAGGACCAACCAACAAGTTTGGGATAGAAGCTTAGTTGACTAAATCAAATTATAAGAACAACGAAAATCTCTTTCGGATCTTTACTCTTTTTAGCTGATATACAAAGATTATAAGCTAATCATATACGTTAGATACATATTATATATAAATTATACATATTTTATGTATTTACTGTTTTTCTTTAGTTTAATCAATTGAGTGGATGACTATTTCGGCTAAATATTTAAGAATCTTTAATCTTCTTTTTATTGTAATCTTCAGGGAGAAGTGCACAGTTAGCCACTAATTAGAAATGTCTTTACTCTTTAGCCACTGTTTAAAATGTATTTACTCTTTAGCCGATACTTAATAAATTTTTACCCGCCCGAACAAAAATACCTCTATGCTAGACATAGGTGCTGTGTAAATATTAAGAACATGATGTCCTTAACTTCATGAATGCTATGTAAATATAAAGGACAAAGTGTCCTGTATTTGCACCTTCCGTTGTTAAACTTTAGGACATCATATCCTTAACTTCATATATGTGCATTGTAAATGTTAAGGACATGACGTCCTTAACTTCATGTGTGCAGTGTAAATGTTAAGGACATAATGTCTTTAACTTGTATTTGCACCTTTTGTTGTTAAACTTTAGGACCTCATGTCCTTAACTTCATATGTGTAATTTAAATGTTAAGGACATGTTGTCCTTAACTTCATGTGTGCAGTGTAAATGTTAAGTACATAGTGTCTTTAACTTTACGAGTATTGTGTAAATATTAAGGACATGATGTCTTTAACTTCATGAATGCTGTGTAAATATTAAGGACAAAGTGTCCTGTATTTGCACCTTCCGTTGTTAAACTTTAGAACATCATGTCCTTAACTTCATATGTGCAGTGTAAATATTAAGGACACGACGTCCTTAACTTCATGTGTGCAGTGTAAATGTTAAGGACGCCATGTCCTTAATATTTACACATCACTCATGAATAAAGGGTAACGACGTCTTTTCGTATTAATTTTAATAGAGTAGTGGCTATTTTTGCTCAGCATTAAAAATAATGGATAAAAACTAAATATCATGTTAAAAAGTGGCTATCCCACGCCATTTTTACGAAATCTTCGAGTGATTTTGGCCCAAAGTAAGAGGCTAAGAAGACTAACAAGCCCAATAGAAGACGAATTGGGTTTTCATTATTCAACGGGGTGACAATGTCCTATTTCGACAGGCAAAAACATAATAGGCAAAATTTAAGAAAAAATTTCAGAAAAATAGCAGCAGTAGCTATTTTACACACATGGAAACTAAATAATTATATTCCTAGCAGTCACCTTTAAACCATGTACCTGTAATCACACACCTAATGCATTTATTTCCTTAATAAAAACGCTCATAGTACTTTTAACATTTTTTCCTATATATTTCCTCTTGAAACCAATCCTTAACTAGTGGCGGAGCCACATGCACCAAAGGGGTGTCAACCGACACCCTTTCTTCGAAAAATTATATTATGTTGCTCGGTAATGACACGCACACATACTATGTAATGACATCCCTAGATTTTTGTTGAGTTTATATCTTTATATTTTGACTCCCCTTAATGATAATCCTAACTCCGCCACTGTTCTTAACATATTTAAATGATAATATTTTTTCCTATTTTCATTGGAAACTAATTCATTCCATAACTGATTTTATACTTTCCATATATGGATCGTTTTACTTGAAAAAAGAGTAATAATACCTTTTTATACAACATAAACTCTAGCGAAAGTATACTATAGGCATATAAATTTTAATAAAATTAAATTCATAAAATAATTTGAATTATATTTTATAGTTCAAGATATATTAGTCCAAATAGATATTATTGGCTAATATAATTGGATTAATTATATATATCTAATATATATGGATTAAATAAATAAGTCTTAATCCATTGGGCTAAAGTGATGAGCCCACTTCATTAGGCCCAAGATGACATCTTCAAAGAGCCCAGTTGGTGCCACATTTGAAATGACGTGGCACGCCAAGTCAAACGGAAGAGCCAATAGGATCATGCCACGTGTCAAAATGACAAGGCATGCCAAATCACATTAAAAGGCCAATGAAACAGCGCCACGTGTGCAAGTGACATGTTCTGGCCAATCAAATGCTGCCATGTCACACTCCAATTTGATTGGTCGGAAAGAGTTTGTTCTAATCACAACTCCTCCGTTCCGCAACTATAAATAGGGGTATTCATAACCTAGAGAAGATACCGGAAGTTATAACAAGAAGCAAGAGAGCTCGTGGATCAAACGCCGCAAATTTCTCTACAAGTTTCAAGCAATCAAGTTCAAGTTCAAGCTCAAGAACGAAGAACTTCAAACTCAAGTAATCAAGTTCAAGCTCAAGAATGAAGAACAAGTCAAGATTCAAAGAGTACGAGTTCAAATCAAAGTTCATGCTAGTTGAATTCAAGATCATCGTTCGTGGAAACAAATATAGATTCAAGATCAAGCTCAAAGGTCCTTGAATTTATTTACTATTAGAAAGAAGAATTAGAGAATTCATAGAGATTGTACACTCAAATATTTGAAATCAAATACTACAATTGTTGCTCTATTTTTCGGTCTCGATTATTTTCCTGACCGATCATTTCAAATTTTCAATCACCGAAGTTCAAGAACATTGAAATGGCTTCAAAGAAAATCAACTCCAGTTCAACTTCCACCAAGGCTGCTAATTCCAGGTTCTATGCTGTTGTGGAAAGCATCCTCGATGTTACCTTTGGAAGCTTTGGACCTGTTACGAGGAGCAAAGCAAGCTCGTTAGGACAACAAGCACCCCAAGTGACGTCCGCATCAACCTCTGTTTTCGGATCTTCATCCTCAAAAGGAGCAAGATCTTCCACAAACGTACCCAAAGGAGCAAGCGATGTTGCTGAAAAGATCAAGAAAACTCTTGCTCTGCTTGACCTCTCCGGATCCAAGAACTTGGCTGTGAAGGAAGATGACGATGCTTCAAGTGACGGATCCTCCCCACTTACACCGCGTAGCATGAGCCATTTGAAAATCAATCTGTATGACAATCCATGCTACTCCCCATCATCTACAACAATCATGCAAGCCATGGTGACAGACAAATATTTCATCTGCGGAATAGCAGTTGGCGAACTTAACGGAAGCAATCGCTAGCTTGACCAAGTGCATGCAAAATCAAGATGCTAGAATCAACAAGCTAATAGACTGGGTGGGATTCTTGATGGAAGAAGAATCCACTCATGCACCTAGAAAGCTCCCAGAAGTTCCAGAGATTGATTCTTCCCCGATACGAGTAACATCCACTAAGGCTATCCCTGTCTCATCTGAAGGGATAATTCCCATCGATCAACCGAAGGAGTTCATTGAAGGAACTATTAAGAATAAATATGAAGTTGCTGCCAAGTCCTCCCTTACATACGCAAAGCCATACACTGCAAGGATCGATATGTTGAAGATGCCTGCTGGCTATCAACCTCCAAAGTTTCAATAGTTTGATGGTAAAGGCAATCCAAAGCAACATGTGGTGCACTTCGTTGAGACATGCAACAACGCTAGGACTTATGGAGATTACCTTGTCAAACAGTTTGTCCGCTCACTAAAATGAAATGCTTTTGATTGGTATACTGTCACACCCCAAACTCAGGGAGCGCGACCGGCGTTCAATCGAGGGAACCCGGCCGAGCAAGCCTATTAGACTTACTTCTACCCAAAACTCATCCTTGAATAAAGAGGATATGTACTCCTTTAATAAATCACTGAAAAGATTTTATTAACAACTTCCTTTTCATTCCCATTAGTAGCTTCATTCATAATTTCCAAAATATTGTGAGTTTATAGAATTAATGAAAAACATAATTTTTAAGTACCAATATTTCTAGTTCAATTCCTAACATCAACCATAACCAACAATCACGGAGCCTCTATATACAATAGAAGAGTAATATGAAAATGTCGGCAACAAGGCCGCGGCTATACCTCAAAACACTGTACATGAGAAACAAAAGATACATGACCCCGAAATGAAGTGGGGTTCACCAAATCAGCTGAAAAGAGTGTATTGCTATCATTGATCAATGCCACCTGCTTAAGAACCACCTGCATCCATTAAAGATGCAGCGCCTCCGGCAAAAGGGACGTTAGCATTGTCGAATAACACTAGTATGTATAGCTAAAAATCCTCTTTCAAAATAGAATGCTCATATAAGAAAAGGCAACACATAGAAACAGCAAGTCACAATCAACAATATCCAAATGTCCAGTTAAAACATAATAATTTTCAAAATACAAACTTCATATATAATTTTGGTTAGGAGATTATTAGTACCGATATACCATCGTCTTTGTTAGCACGGAGTCCGATCACACCCGATCGGCTAGGCTATCTCCCCATGAACAATGTGGTTTGACATGTGATGTGAAAGAAAGTTGTTACCAAGAGTAGTACCACCATATGCGCAATATGGCATCTGATCTCCACCCGATCAGCTAGGCCGCCTTCCCACATATGTCGTGCGGGTTGACTTTTTCAATTCACAAAGGTTCCAGTTTCATCCCAATTAAGGGGAATAATATCACAATTCACCCCTACACCGGCACGTGTAGTTTTAGATGTGGGCCTTATGACCCACCCTTCCTCGGTATTGCTAATGATGCTCCCAAAAATAGTTTTGATTTGATTTGCAAACAGAAATATCATAAATACAATTGTACTCACCTCAACATCTTTCACATTATATGAATTCTCATTAGTATTTCCAGTCATTCACAACGACAATATTTTCTTGGCTCATTAGGCCATTCACAAGATTCTTTATTCCTTGCACAATGGCCGTATTTCATATTCCACACCTTCTCCTCTTTCAATTTCAAAGATCACCATCAAGTATCAATATATAGGATATTTTAAAAATCATATACTTCAAATCCATTTGAAATGGAAACTTCAAACACAAATGGTTTCTTCCTAAAGAATGAAGCATACCAACCAACAATAGAAACACGCATGAAAAATCATAAACAGTCAATACACCATTTACTCTTGCAATACTCTCCCCCAGAAATGACAATGTACAATTTCAACACATGAGTATATAGAACTCGAATCACACTGGATATATTTATAAATCAAAGCATTAGTTAAAGCAACTACTAATGGACATGGATTTAGTACAAAAGCTTTTAGACAATTCTATCTTTTATTGAAACACGACTCAAAGCCATAACCTTTTAATCCGTAGCCTACACTTTGAAACTTACAGAAACATTATGGAATTCAATTCCAAGAGAGAAACTTTAGCCAACATACCCCAATTGCGCTTCTTTAGACTATATAATTTTTCGGAACCCTTAGCAACCTCAATCTAATTTAGCAATATACAAATTGAACCCAAAATTAGAAAAACGTTCATGGTTCTAGTTCACTTCTTATTTTCCTACACTCTTTATCACATGCATGCAAGATAAACAACCCTCACACCCATGGACCATCTTATTAATACCCCATTATAGCTATGTTTGAAATTAAGAGCTGGGGTGATGAAGTCTTACCTTTTTGGATGAAGAATTTGGTACTCTACTTGAATATTTCCAAGCTTTGAGTAATGGTTGAAGATTAATTGATGGGAATTAGGCCCTCCCTCTAGAACCCTCTCTCTCACACACTAGAAATATGAGAAATGAGCTTCAAAATGGACTAAATGGTGTTTTAACGGGATGGGGGTCGGGTTTTAAATTAAGAAAAATGGTGCCCCGACACAGGTCTATGATCACATATGCAACCGCATAATGGTTATGCGGTCCGCAAAGTGACCGCAGAAATGGCCCTCAGGGGCTTGAACTTACGGCCCAGGTATGCGACCAGTATGCGGTCTGCATACTCATTCTGCGGTCGCATAATGCACCGCAGAACTTCCTCCGCAAAAAACTCAAGAGGGATTATGCGATCGATATGCGATATGCATATCGATTATGCAATCGCATAATCGATCGCAAAACTGACCTCAAGTTGGCCAAACTTACTGCTTCACTATGCGGCCATTATGCGGTCCACAGAGTGATTATGCAGCCGCATAATGGGCCGCAGAAATGCGTTCTTCTGCGAAATATTTTTCTCTCTGTCCGTAGGGTACTGTTCAATCCAAAAAGTCCGAACCACGAAGAATTTCTACTAATATAATGTAGGGATCTATCTTGGCACCATGAAAACCCGAGTTTTTGGTTTAAATTTTTATGGGTCCTTACATATACAGACCTCGAGGCATAATCTATTGATAGCCGGGATCAACTAGAGCAAGAGTTCATCAATCGCTTTTATAGCACAAGGTGCACTGTGAGCATGGTGGAACTCACAAATACTCGTCAATGGAAGGGTGGACCAGTTATCGACTTTATTAATCGTTAAAGGAACGCAAGTCTCAACTGTAAAGACATGCTTAGTGAAGCTTCCGGCATAGAGATGTGCATCCAAGGCATGCATTGGGGATTGCGCTACATCTTGCAAGGTATCAAGCCTAGCATATTTGAAGAACTTGCAACTCGTGCCCATGACATGGAATTGAGCATGGCCTCCGCTGGACCTCCCAAAGGGAACGACAAGCAAGAAGTCAGGAAATGGAGCAAGTTTGTACCCAGGTCTGAAAACAAAAAAGCTATGAATGTCAACACATCACTTGTGAAGTTCACAACAAAGGTGAGCAAGAAGCAGAGTATGAAATCCACTGCTGA
This sequence comes from Nicotiana tomentosiformis, assembly GCF_000390325.3. NCBI lineage: Eukaryota > Viridiplantae > Streptophyta > Magnoliopsida > Solanales > Solanaceae > Nicotiana > Nicotiana tomentosiformis. The sequence continues at coordinate 122,185,753 of NC_090822.1, forward strand.
TGTGTCGGCCATTGTAGAAGAACTCCTCGAGTTAAATCTCATTGAGCTTCCGGAGATGAAGCGGCCAAATGAAGCTGGGAAAACTGATGACCCAAATTACTGCAAATATCATCGACTTGTGAGCCACCCTCTGGAGAAGTGCTCTGTATTCAAGGACAAAGTTATGGACTTGGCTCGTGAAAAGAAGATCGTGCTTGAAGATGAGAAAGCAAGCGAAAAACAAGTCTCTATCACATTTGGCTCATTCAGTCCAGACGAATTATATAGTTTTAAAGAAAGTAAAGATGAAGAATTACTGGAGAACAACAAAGTTGAAGATGATCAACCTGAGGATGATGAAGGTTGGACATTGGTGACTCGTCGTAGGCACCACAGAAGGAGCCCACGAAAAGAATCAGTAGAACAACCAACAAGGAAAATAATGGTAAAAAGACCAAGGAGATGGAATCCAGTTAAGCACTTAAAGAAAGCAAAAGTGGAGGTGCACCACCCTAAAAAACCACGACATCCAGTGACCTTGGAGGAGTTTTTACCAAGTTGGTTCTGCACGAAGATTTCCCATGGGGGTATTGAGGCCCCTTGTTGCAATGGTGATAAAGGGAAAGAAAAAAGTGATGACCTACCATTGGCACCATCTCCAGAAAAGCTCATCGAGTCTATCCATCAATAATTTAACACGTGCGAGGAAAACGTTACGTTCACAAGTGACGACCTTCTACTAAGTGACACTCTTCATAACCGCATGTTGTACCTGGTTGGCTATATGCATGATAAAAGGGTAAATCAAATTTTGGTTGATGGAGGATCCTCAGTGAACATCTTGCCAATTCGCACTGTGAAAGAAATTGGTATTCCCATGAACGAACTCTCGAAAAGTCGTGTGATTATCCAAGGATTCAACCAAGGGGGAAAAGAGCTATAGGTGCGATCAGGTTGGGAATCACCATTAAAGATATGCAATCAAGTGCATGGCTGCATGTGATTGATGCAAAGACTTCATACAACGTCTTGCTCGGAAGGCCTTGGATACATGAGAATAAAGTGGTTCCATCTACCTACCATCAATGTTTGAAATACTACGAAGGTGAAGTCGAGAAGAAGATAATTGTTGATGACGAGCCATTCACCGAGGCTGAGTCACACTTCGATGATGCAAAGTTTTACTTGAAGAACCGCATTGTGAATGAGCTAAAAGCTGATGATGGCATGAAAAGCAAGAATGACGACCCCGCAACTAAAAGAGCTGAGGTGATTGCTGGTAGAGCCAAAGCTGTTACTGAGGAGGTACAACCCAACGCGAATAAATCTCATAGAGGGGATATTGCGTCTTATGGCAAGAAAGTAAGTCCTGCACTCCAATATGTCCCTAAAAGAAAGAAAGATGAAGGCGAATCATCTAATCTCCAAACTAACATGCTAAAGGAGTTAACTCTTTCGGTAAAACGAATTGAGGCAGTAAAGTTGTCCTCAAAACCACTTGAAGGGTTTGTAGCCCAAAATCGTTTGCAGAATATGGCACTCCCTACAAAGCGAACAGATGAAGGTTTTGATCTTAATGCTTACAGGCTATTTGCAAAAGCTGGATACAATCCAAAATGAGCCGTCAAAGTTAGGGAAGCTCCCATCAGATGATGCAACGAGGCAACCACATGAAGGTTTGGGATACAAGCAACCGTCACCAGTGCGCATCTCCATAAGAAGGGCGAACAACAATTATATCACTGTAGAAGATGAATATGTCGCTTCTAATAAGCCTTCTGTCTTTGATCGACTTGGAAAATCAACTGTGAGGACTTCTGTATTTGAGAGATTGGGTCCATTAAATAAGGGGAACAAGTTCCAGAGAAATATTCAAAGCATAAGAACACCCGCTTCGCCCAAAATCCAGAAGATCTCTAAGGATTTCCAAAGTTTGGTTCCTTCTAGAATGAGGCGACAAACAAAACTTGTGGTTTCATGCAAAGAAGTACTGAAGGAAAAGCCATATATTATGGTCTATACTAAAGAACGTGACGAAGATGAAGAAAGTGTTGGTTCTTTGTATCATGTTACTGTACGAGGCGAGATGGTGTTCCATCTTCAATGGAGAATAATGTAGAATTGGAGAATGTTTCACCGTGTTATCATATATCCTTCAACGATGGGGACTCTCAAGAAGATGAAGATGTGGAAGATGCTCTACCTGAACTTTAAGAAGAAGTGAAGACTACAGTTGATGCCTTAAAAGAAGTAAACCTTGGCACCAATGAAGAACCAAGACCCACCTATCTAAGTGCTTTACTAGAAGTTGATGAAGAAAGCACTTATATTGAGTTACTCAAGGAGTTCAGGGACGTCTTTGCTTGGAGCTACAAAGAGATGCCTGGCTTGGACCCGAAAGTAGCAGTCCATCACCTTGCCGTCAAGAATGGTGCTCGCCCTGTTAAACAAGCCCAATGGCGCTTTAGGCCGGACTTGGTTCCCTTGATTGAAACCGAACTTAACAAACTCATCGAAACTGGCTTTATTCGTGAAGTTAAATACCCAACATGGGTTTTCAAGTATTGTCCCTGTAAGGAAGAAAACTGGCAAGATTCGAGTATACATTGACTTTAGGGATCTCAACAATGCGTGCCCGAAAGATGAATTCCCCTTCCTATTCCAGAGCTGATGATCGATGCTACTACTAGGTACGAGGCAATGTCATTTATGGATGGTTCATCGGGCTATAACCAAATTTTTATGGCGCAAAAAGATGAAGAGCTTACTGCATTCCGTACCCCCAAGGGCATTTATTGCTACAAGGTAATGCCTTTTGGCTTGAAGAATGATGGTGCTACTTACCAAAGGGCTATGCAAAATATTTTTGATGATTGTCTCCATAAGAATGTCTAATGCTATGTTGACGACTTGGTGGTAAAATCAAGATAAAAGAGCGACCACTTGAAAGACTTGAAAATGGTATTCGAGTTGATCCGGAGGTACCAACTTAGGAAGAATCCATTGAAATGTGCCTTTGGAGTTACTTCTGGAAAGTTTCTTGATTTCATTGTCCGACATAAAGGGATCGAAATCGATCAAGCCAAAGTAGATGCAATTTTGAAAATGCCTCGAAATATTCACGAATTGAAAAGTCTGTAAGGAAAGTTATCGTACCTTAGGAGATTCATATCAAACCTAGCTGGGAGGTGCCAACCATTCAGTCGCCTTATGAAGAAAGGTGTCCCTTTCAAATGGGACCAAGCGTGTAGCAATGCCTTTGAGAGTATTAAATCCTACTTGATGAAGCCTCCGGTTTTAGCAGCCCCTATACTTGGAAAGTCGTTGATACTATATATTTCAGCACAAGAAAGGTCTGGTGGAGCGTTGTTGGCCCAAGAAAATAGTGAGGGGAAAGAAAACTCTCTTTACTACTTGAGTAGGATGATGGCACCAAATGAGCTGAATTATTCGCTAATTGAAAAGTTGTATTTGGCGCTAGTCTTCTCAATTCAAAAGTTGAAGCACTACTTTCAAGCTCACGTTGTTCATCTTGCTTCTAAAGCAAATCCCATCAAGTTCGTGATGTCTTAGTGATCGACTAGCGAGATGGTATCTCCAATTTCAACAATTTGAGATTTTGTACATCCCTCAAAAGGTTGTAAAAGGACAAGCATTAGCAGACTTCTTGGCAAATCACCCTATACCTGATGATTGGGAGCTAACTGATGGACTGCCTGATGAGGACGCAATGGTCATTGAAGTTCAACCTCCATGGAAGATGTACTTTGATGGTGTTACACATTGCGGAGGAGTTGGTGTAGTATTTGTCCTACTCTTTTACGTTGACGCAACTCTGCTCTAACAACATTGCTGAGTATCAAGCACTAATACTTGGGCTTGAAATGGCTATCGAAATGAAGCGGTTGCAATTGCAAGTCTTTGGTGACTCTCAGTTAGTAGTCAATGAGCTTCTAGGTAGTTACGAGGTCAAGAAGCTTGAACTACGCCCATATCATGATTACGCTAAAATATTAATGGGGTGGCTCGGTGATGTGACCATTCAGCATGTGCCAAGGAAAGAAAATAAGAAGGCTGATGCTTTAGCTGCCCTAGCTTCGTCGTTAACCCTACCTGATCAAGCGTAAGTTACTGTCTGCCAAAAATGGGTAGTACCGCCGCCAAATGAGGTTAAAGGTGAAGAAAACGAACTCAAGCATCTTGTCACTATTTCTGAAACTGAGAAAGAAGAATGACGACAACGCATTATCGACTACTTAATCTATGGGATACTTCCATAAAATTCGAGAAGAAGGACTGAAATTCGCCGTCATGCACCTTGTTTCCTTTACTACAAAGATACTCTATGCAGAAGGTCATTCGAGGGAATATGCTTGTGATTCTTAGGGGAAGAAGAAGCACTCAAAGCTTTGTAAGAGGCACATTCTGGGGTATGTGGGTCACACCAATTTGGACCAAAGCTCCACTTCCATATAAAAAGGATGGAATATTATTGTCCAACGATGGTAAAAAATTGCTTGGACTATGCTCGAAGATGCAAGGCTTGTCAATTCCATGCAAATTTTATTCATCAACCTCCTGAAGTGTTGCACCCGACTGTGGCATCCTGGCCATTTGACGCTTGGGGATTGGATTTTGTTGGACCACTGCCAAAGTCCTCTGGTGGGCACCTATACATCTTGGTTGCAACTGACTACTTCTCAAAATGGGCTGAAGTTGTTGCTCTTAAGGAGTTAAAGAAGGAAAATGTTGCAAGTTTCATCCGAGTAAACATAATCTATCGCTTTGGCATTCCTCGTTACATAATAACGGATAATAAAAAACCATTCGATAATAGGTTGATGAACAAGATTTGTGATCTCTTTGGCTTCAAGTAACGTAACTCTTCGATGTACAATGTTGCCGTCAATGGTCTAGCTGAGGCATTCAACAAAACTCTATGCAACTTGTTAAAGAAAGTCGTCTCCAAATCCAAACGAGATTGGAATGACCGTATGGAAAAAGCTCTATGGGCATATAGGAAGACTCACTGCACGCCAACACAAGCGACTCCTTATTCGCTCGTTTATGGAGTTGAAGTTGTCTTGCCACTCGAGCGTCAAATACCTTCATTACGAATGGCTGTTCAAGAAGGGATCACTGATAAAGAAAATGCTCGACTTCGATTAGCAGAGTTGGAGGCTCTTGATGAGAAAAGGTTGGAAGCTCAACAGAGTCTTGAATGTTATCAAGCTCGATCGTCTCGCGCCTTCAATAAAAGAGTTCGCCCAAGATCCTTTCAAGTAGGAGATCAAGTCCTTGCCATAAGAAGACTCATTATTACTTCCCATAAACATTTTGGGGAAGTTCATTTCAAAATGGGATGGTCCATATGTCGTGCAAGAAGCTTATTCAAGTGGGGCTTACAAGCTCGTTGATGCAGATGGCATGAGAATCGGCCCTATCAATGGCAAGTTTTTGAAGAAGTATTATCCTTGAAGTTGCAACGCTCCTTGACGCATAAGCCTAAACTGCATGTTTCTACACTTCTGGCCCGCATGAGTCTAAATTGTGTATGGCCCACCACAAAAAAAAAGAGTCTGCTAGGTTGAAAACCTCGAAAGAGGTGACCTAGGCAAAAGTTAGGATATAAAAAAAATCCGCTAGGTTGAAAATCTCGAAAGGGATGACCTAGGCAAAAGTTAGGACATAAAAAAATTAAAAAACAATAAAAAAAAATCACCCATTTTGAACTATGGTATGACTTGATCCTCTTCACCGAGGTACGTAGGCAGCTTAGAGTTTCATTCTAAGTTCAGTCGCATAAGTTGAAAAGATACATATTGCCCTAGTTGTTGTCCAAATGAAGTATGATGGTAGTAATCCATTCAAACAACACTTGAAAATCAAGCTGAGATTTCGTTCTTCTTTTGAACTTTGGATCTCATGTGACTTAGAGGGGGCAAGCCTTCATGATAAACTAGTGTCTTCTATTGGGCGATTATAGTCTTTGAGGAGGCTACCAAGTACTTGCACTGAAGTTCAGGGATTTACTATGTCTTCATGTTCACCAAATCTTTAAGTCCTCCGGTCTTCAAGTTGGAATGTTTAAACCCTCCAAGTCTCCAAGTTGAAGTCTTCAAGTCCATCGGTCTCCAAGTTGAAATCTTCAAGTCCGTCGGTCTTCAAGTTGAAGTCTTCACATTCGCCACTCTTCAAGTTGAAGTCTGCAAAGTCCGTCAAATTTTCAAAGTTTCCAAATATTCAAGTCAATATCGTCAAGTCCACGAAGTCTTTGAGTTGAAACTCTATAACTTTCCAATCTTAAGGTGGACATATAAGTCCCTTTGCACCTTAAGTTCGCCTCTTCGTGGGTTTGTCCTAAAAAGGAAACTATAACTTTCCAATCTTAAGGTGGACATATGAGTCCCTTTGCACCTTAAGTTAGCCTCTTCGTGGGTTTGTCCTTAAAAGGAGACTATATTTTCCAATCTTAAGATGGACATGTAAGTCTCTTGAAAGTAATCTCTTCGATAATCGGGTCATTTTGAGAGTAATCTCTTCGATAGTCGGGTCATTTTAAGAGTAATCTCTCCGATAGTCGAGCCACATTGAGAGTAATCTCTCCGATAGTCGGGTCATTTTGAGAGTAATCTCTCAGATAGTCGGGCCACATTGAGAGTAATCTCTCCGATAGTCATTTTGAGAGTAATCTCTCCGGTAGTCGAGCCATATTGAGAGTAATCTCTCCGGTAGTCGGGTCATTTTGAGAGTAATCTCTCCGGTAGTCGAGCCACATTGAGAGAAATCTCTCCAATAGTCGGATCACCTTGAAAATAATCTCTCCAATAATTGGCCATGGGAGTAATCTCTCCAATATTTGGATAAGGATGAGCACCCATCCCTTCACACCCTAAAAGCATCGTCTTCACACAAGAGCTCGTCCTATTATTCTTGGCCTAAAAAATACAAAAGAAAAGAAAAAAACTAAGGAAGGAAAGCAAAAGAAAAGAAGAAGAAATTACCTCCGTAAACACGCTTCTGAATCGTCAAGCTAAACGTAGCTCGCCGATGTTGTTGATACTGGTTGAATGAAAGACATGCGAGTATTTATATAGCTTCTGAAGATGGATATTGGAGGATCATTGTCGATGTGGGATGCGTGATTATCAGTGTTGGAAAAAAACTAGGTATCCTATTCTCAATTCAATTGGAAAAGCTGAAGGCGGTGAAGGTCTCTTACCTACGTATGGTTGAGATGTAAAGATTCAGTACTACTAGAATTTGAGACATTGCAATAACTTGCTAATATATCCACAACTGTAGGGTGTACATGTTTAAAGATTCTTGTATCTTCTAAGCTTACGTGGAAGGCTGAAGAAAATCCAATTCGCTTTAACTTTAGCAATATTTGCTATTAGTTAATGTGACAATTCTTTGCTACTTCACGTGACCAATATGGAAAATTCCTACTATTTCCATCCACCCAATTAGAGAATGGAATCTCATCACTAGAAGGCAAAACTACATCAAGGGAATTAATAGGCATGTGTAACTATGGCTCAATGTATTAACATGCAAATACGTCGCACGGATATCTATTAATTTCATATAGCATTAAGTTAATACTTCAAGGCTAGTCTTAAAAAGTATAGACACCCCAATAAGTCTTGAAGTAGGGCATTTGTAGGCATATAAATTTTATTAAAATTAAATTCATAAAATAATTTGGATTATATTTTATAGTTCAAGATATATTGGTCCAAATAGATATTATTGGCTAATATAATTAGATTAATTATATAAATCCAATATATATGGATTAAATAAATAACTGTTAATACGTTGGGCTAAAGTGATGAGCCCAATTCATTAGGCCCAAGATGTCATCTTCAAAGAGGCCCAGTTTGGTGCCACACGTGAAATGACGTGGCACGCCAAGTCAAACGGAAGAGCCAATAGAATCATGCCACGTGTCAAAAATGACAAGGCATGCCAGGTCACATTAAAAGACCAATGAAACAGCGCCACGTGTGCAAGTGACATGTCCTGGCCAATCAAATGCGGTCATATCACACTCCAATTTGATTGGTCGGAAAGAGTTTGTTCTTATCACAACTCCTCCCTTCTACAACTATAAATATGGGTCTACATAACCCAGAAAAGACACCAGAAGTTATAACAAGAAGCAAGAGAAAGCTCGTGGATCAAACGCCGCAAATTTCTCTACAAGCTTCAAGCAATCAAGTTCAAATTCAAGAAATCAAGTTCAAGCTCAAGAACGAAGAACTTCAAGCTCAGGAAATAAAGTTCAAGCTCAAGAACGAAGAACAAGTCAAAATTCAAGGAGTACGAGTTCAAATCAAAGTTCGTACTAGTTGAATTCAAAATCATCGTTCATGGAAACAAATATAGATTCAAGATCAAGCTCAAAGGCCCTTGAATTTATTTACTATTGAAAAAAAGAATCAGAGGATTCATAGAGATTGTACACTCAAATATTTAAAATCAAATACTACGATTGTTGCGCTATTTTTCGGTCTCGATTATTTTTCTTACGCAAATTTATTGTATACATATACATCTTTATATTTTGAAAAAATAAAATACATATGTTTCATGAAAAATATAATGTATATTTGAGGTATATATACATTATAAATAATGTAATTTTATATCATTATTAACCTGGGAGTACTTTCTTATTAAAAAAATCAAAGGTATAGTATTACATTAGTATATCGCGAAATATCATTATACTAGTTATATATAATGTTATACCTTAATACCATTATAATACATAGTATTTATCTAAAGAAAATATTATACGAGATATATATAATATTATAACTCAATAAAATTATATCATGTATATTAATACATTAGTATACAACGAAAACTGCTATATACACCTTAAATTTAGTGAATTATTTTCTTCTTCTATTCCTTATCGATTTCAGAGGCTGTAGCAATGGAACCAACAATCTTAATGAGTTTCACCTTATTTTTTATCATGAAATTTGTAGTCTATTATAAAAATGGAAGAGGAAAGAATTTTAGGTTATGGGAGACTTTGTAATCACTATAATTTGGGAAATTTGGTGGAATATGGGAGACTTTTAATCTCTAATACATCATCCCTTGAATTATGGGTCAGTTCAAAAAAATAAAGACTGACGGTAACGTATCAATTTTGAGATATGCTATATATGTAAATGAATATGCTATATATGGAATAAAATAAAAGTAATATTGTTTATATAAATATTTGATTGCTAATGGCTCTACAACGTAAAAATCTCTATATCGCTATTTCGATAGACTTGTTATAAGAAGTTTGAAGAATTAAACCATATTTTGTTTAAGTTTTGAATTTTGGCAAGTATTGGTTTGAAACTTTGTTTTGCTTAAAACTATTATTGTTTTAATAATTAGACAGTCCACATATAAATCAAGTCATTACTATCGCGAAGGAATTAACATACTAACATGAAAATATGATATTTCTGCTCATTACACACACTTCTATATCCACGACATGTTAGAATATTTCAACGTTCAATATCTTTTAACTATGGCTTATATTATATACCAAATAAGTAAAAATGTTCTTTTATTATTTTCTTCCTTGTATTTATGATTCTGAGGCCATCTTCAACCCACCTCCATTTTTACCTCCAAACTCCATTTTGGAGTCAAAAATGGAGGAATTTTGCTCCAACCCAACTGCAAATTTGCCTCCATTTTGGAGGGTGAACAATGTCACTTCATCCACTATATCACTATTCCCTATTATTTTTTTATATTATTTAACCCTTTTCATTTATCATATTATATATACCTAATTATGTTTATGTAATATTTTTATAATATTAATTTTATATCTTAATTTTGGCGTATAATTTTGATAAATTAATTTTCGTGCATATATTATTTTTTTGTAAAATTATAAGTTAATTTTATGATAAGTTATAATTGTATAAAAATATATATAACCATCACAAAAATGAAAGGTGCAAATATAAAATACAAGATGTTGCTAAAATTGAAAAGTAAAATTTGAAAATACATTAAAATTGAAAATATATTAAATTAAAAATACATAAAAATTGAAACTACATTAAATAACATAATAATTTAGTAGGGAGTTAATCGTTTCCAGATACACTAAACTCATTAAAGAATTGAGTGAATAGGGTATTGTGGTTGTGGATATGAAAATTGTTGACTTCTTTTATCCATTATTCATTTTTGTTCTTGTCGTAAAAATTCACGACGATTTGGATCGACAACAAAATCCACATAGATGAGTAAAATTTTATTTTATTCTTTGAGTACTTTTAATCCCAAAGCTTCTTTTCTTGCCTTCACAGCTTCTTTTTTTTTTTGTCTCATTTGAATCCTTCATCACCTCAATAATCCGACTATTTTCTGATTGGGCATTTTCATATATTCTTCATTTATTTTTCTCTTCATTTTTGCTTTCGTCACCCCACTAGGTTGTTGTGATATTGTGAAATCACCTGGAATATCCTCATTTAAATCTAATGAAAGTGATGATAAGTTAGGAGAAGATACAAAGGGTGAATTAGGGGTAGGAGTCTCAGACTCCGATGATATATTAGTATAACCTTGCTTTCTTGAATTATATGGGATGAATAGGTAAAAAAGAAAAAAAGATAGGATTTCTTTAATGAGAATAAGAAAATAAAATTTAAATAAAAGATAATAATATAATATAGAAGAGTGAGAAGAATATTTGGAGTGAAGGGTTGGAGATGCTCTTAGGAGAGCCTCCTCCGTCCGACTTCTATGAGACTTGACTAATCCTTAATTATGTTTTGGAGGTCAAGTTATTCATTCCTTTCCCTCGTAAATATATTTCTTCAAAAAATATTAAAATACTTACATAGATAACTAAAGGCGGACCTATGTGGTAGAATGAGGGGTCACCGGACCCCCTAAGATTTGGCAGAAATCTTATATATGTATATGTATATACCTTAAAAATGATTAATTTAAAGCACTTCGTATATTGAATACTAAAAACCTTTAGGGGGACACTGGTTGAGTGGAACGATGTGCTCCCATAGCATAAAAATTCTGGATCCGCTTGAGATAACTAATGTTGGAATTAGGATATAAATTATTTTCAGTCAATGAAGTTAGAAATGGACCCTCAACGAGTGAAGTTAGACCTCCACAAATGCTAAAATATGACTAATTAAATTTTATAGGAGGTATTAGCACGTCTTGGTGTATGTTCAAAGAGTTCAAACGACACTTACCCAAAACATCCTAATATGAGTTGGTAAGGAGAGGGTCAACTCCAAGTCAACTCAAGTGATACATTAAAGGCCATTACTAAAAAATACTAATTGATTAAGATGAAAAACTTGAATGGTGACGGATAATATGGAACACTAAAAGTTGTATGATGGCCGAAAATAATTAGTGACATATGTCTCAACTTCTATTTGCACTTCCAATTTTTTTTTTTAAAATTTTATTGTTGGAAAGAATGAGAGTGAATAGTTAACCATTTGAAAATAAAAAGAAAGACTAAGCCCGTTTGGACATAAGAATTTTTTTTCTTTTTTTTTTAAAAAATACACTTTTTTTTCGAAATTAGCGTTTGTTCATAAAATTTTCAATTTTCATTTGAAAATGCATTTTGGAAATTTTCGAAAATTTGAAAAACTCCAAAAAACTGTTTTTCAAAATTTTCACTCAAATCACTCACAGAACTTAAAAAACAACCCAAAATTATATTCATGTCCAAACACAACTCTAAATTTCAAATAATATTTTCACTTAAAATTTTTTTTCTCCGTATTTTGAAATTTTACAATTCTTATGTCCAAACGCCCACTAAGATTATACCATTTCAAAAAAAAAAAAGAAAGACTAAGGGCTCGTTTGGTACAAGGATAAATGAGATGAGTTTATCTCACGTTTGGTTGATATAAAATTGCGGTATAACTAATCTTGACAATAGTTATCTCGGAATTGTAATATTATTTTTATTCTTATAAGAGGGTAGAATAATATTATTCTCGAAATAACTAATCTCGAAATAATTAATCTTGAAACAACTTATTTCCCAACCAAACAAACCTAAGATCATATAATGCAAGGGAATTTCTTCTTTTGCATCAAAATGGAAAAAGTTAATTAGCTATCCAATATACTATAGACAATATCTTAGGGCGTCTCATAAAGGTCCCGGTGCAATACCTACATCAACCGATCTTCGCAAGAAAAAACGAAAGAAAAATGGCGGACTCTTCTTCCTCTTCTACAACGACGTCGTCTTGGGCATCTATGCTCACTGGAAAATCGGATGCTGAGATTGAGGAACTCCTTGATCGAATGCTTACAAGGCTCGCACTTTGCGATGACTCAAAACTACAAGACTTGCTCACCAAGCTTCTCCCTCTCTCCATTGCTTCACTTTCCTCGTCAGCCCCTCTTGTCCGCAACAAAGTAATTACTGTTTCTTAAATTTCTCTTTTCAATTTCTGTATATTAGCGGTATAATTTTAGGAAGTACTTAATAATTTGTGTGCATGATAGAAACTTTAGCTTTACTCAGTAGAATTAGGTCGGCAGAGGTAAAGGATGTCATGAAAAACACAAGTATTAGAAAAGCTTGTGGTTCAGATAGAAGCCTCATAGAGGTCTGGAAGTGTCTTGTAGTGATTGAAGTAGGATGGCATACCAAGCTATTTAATTCTATACTTAGAAGTGGGGGATGCCCAACGAGTGGAAAACAAGTACCCTAATTCCAGTTTATAAAAAATGAAGGTGACATTCAAAGTTGTGCCTAACTATTGTGTCATTAAACTTATGAGCCATAAGATGAAATTATGGGAAAGAGCGATACAAAGTAGGCTATATTTTGCTAAGGAGATTGATGGAAGTTTATGCGAGAGGAAGAAAGATTTGCATTTTGCACATTGTGTTTATTGTCCTAGAAAAGACATATAACAAAGTACCAAGAAAGGTCCTTTGGTGGGTGTTGGACAAGAAATGAATTCATATTGAATATATGTAAATGTCGTAAAGGACATGTACGAAGGAGCCATCACTAGCGTGAGAACAATAGTACGAGACATAAAGGAGTTTCCCATAGTCGTCGATGTTTGCACCAGGGATCAACATTAAGCTCGCACTTGTAATTACAACACAATACAAGATGAGATCCCATGGTTAATGCTAATTGCCGACGAATTTTGTGCTAATTGATAAAATCAGCGAGGATAAGTAGGAGTAAGACTGAATATATGCACTAAAAATTAGTCAATGTAAAAAGAGAAAATTTAGATAGGATTGCAGTTCCTAAATGCAACCAATTTAGATTTCAGATATTTTGGCTCGTTATTCTAGGAGAATGGACCTATAGGTCATGAGTTCGAGTCGTGGAATCAGTCGTTGATACTAGCATAAGGGTAGGCTGCCTACATCACACCCTTTTAAGGTGCGGCCCTTTCCCGGATCCTGCGTGAATGCTGCTTTGTGCACCGGGCTGCCCTTTTTATTTTAGGAGAATAGAATGTAGAATCAAAATCGGATGGTTGAGGTGGAGAAGTACTACTGGGTTGTTACATGATAGAAAGATGCCTACCAAGTGAAAGGTAAGTTCTATAGAACTACTATAAGACCAACAATGTTATATGTGAGAGAATGTTGGGCCGCTAAAGTTCAACATATCCACATGATGAGTGTTCCAGAGATGCAGATGCTACGGTTGTTGTTATATAATATTAGAACTAACATTCATCGGAAGTTTAAGTAGCACATTTCTAGGATAAAATTAGAGAAACTCGCTTAAGGTGGTCTGCTCATGTTCTGCGGCAACCTCTAGATGCAAGATGCAACGGTCTGTAGGAGTGAAACCATGGTAAGGACGAGATAGACCTAAAATCACATGGAAAAGAGTTGTCTCGAAGGACCTATAATTTCTTAGGATCCCTGCAGACTTAGCGAAAGATACGCCATAGGTACATTGATCTATACGGGTGATACCTATTAGTTAATGTGAGAAATCACAGGAGAAAATATATTATTGATATTAAATACTCAATATAATACAAGAGGTCCTATTTATAGCTATAGTCTACAAAGTACATATTACTCCCATTCCAATGTGGGATTACACATAACTAACACTCCCCTCAAGCCGGTGCATACACATCATATGTACCGAGCTTGTTACACATGTAACTAATACGAGAACCAATAAGAGACTTAGTGAAAATATCTGCTAGTTGATCATTCGACGTTACAAAATTGGTAACAATATCTCCTGAAAGTATTTTTTCTCTGACAAAGTGACAGTCGATCTCAATGTGTTTAGTCCTCTCATGGAACACTGGATTTGACGCAATATGAAAAGTAGTTTGGTTATCACACACCAGTTCCATCTTGCTGATTTCTCCGAACTTTAACTCCTTGAGCAACTGCTTGACCCAAACTAACTCACACGTTGCCATAGCCATGGCCCGATATTTGGCTTCGACGCTAGATCGAGCAACTACATTCTGTTTCTTGCTCTTCCACGAGACCAAATTACCTCATACTAAAACACAATATTCAGATGTAGAACGTCTATCAAAAGGTGATTCTGCCCAATCAACATCTGCGTAACCAACAATCTGCTCGTGGCCTCGATCCTCGAATAGTAATCCTTTGCCTGGAGCTGCCTTTATATACCGAAGAATGCGAACAACTGCATCCCAGTGACTATCACAGGGAGAATCCATAAACTGACTTACAACACTCATCGGAAAAGAAATGTCAGGTCTAGTCACTGTGAGGTAATTCAATTTGCCAACCAACCTTCTATATCTCGTAGGGTCTCTAAGAGGCTCCCCTGTCCAGGCAGAAGCTTAGCATTCAGATCCATAGGAGAGTCAATAGGTCTGCAACACATCATTCCAGTCTCCTCAAGAATGTCTAAGGCATACCTCCGCTGTGAAATAACAATACCTGAGCTAGACTGAGCGACCTCAATACCTAGAAAATACTTCAATCTGCCCAGATCCTTAGTCTGGAAGTGCTGAAAGAGATGCTGCTTCAGATTAGTAATACCATCATGATCATTGCCAGGAATAACAATATCATCAACATAAACCACTAGATAAATACACAGATTAGGAGCAGAATGCCGATAAAACACAGAGTGATAAGCCTCACTACGAGTCATGCCGAACTCCTAAATAATTGTGCTGAACTTACCAAACCAAGCTCGAGGGGACTGTTTCAAACCATATAGTGACCTGCGCAATCTGCACACACAACCATTAAACTCCCCCCCGAGCAACAAAACCAGGTGGTTGCTCCATATAAACTTCTTCCTCAAGATCACCGTGGAGAAGAGCATTCTTAATGTCTAACAGATAAAGAGGCCAATGGCGTACAACAAACATGGACAAAAAGAGACGAACAAATGCTACTTTAGTCACGGGAGAGAAAGTATCACTATAATCAAGCCCAAAAATCTGAGTATATCCTTTTGCAACAAGACGAGCCTTAAGCCGATCAACCTGGCTATCCGGGCCGACTTTGACTGCATAAACCTAACGATAACCAACAGTACACTTACCTACAGGAAGAGGAACAATAGACTTACCTGCGAAAGATACGCCATAGGGTACATTGATCTATACGGGTGATACAATAACAACAACAACCCAGTAAAATCTCACTAATGGGGTCTGGGGAGGGTAGTGTGTACGCAGACCTTACCCCTACCCTGAAGGAGTAGAAGGGGCTGTTTCCGAAAGACCCTCGGCTCAAGAAAACAAAAAGACAAAAGGACAAAATGAGACAATATTAGTATCACCACAACAATCATAGGAAAAATAGGAACCTCATGAAATCCAGAAGAAAGATGCAAGGCAAAAGCGATAGCTAGTAAATAGGTCCTGCACTGAAAAACGAAATAGTAAGACACAACATTGCCACTAGCTATCTTAGACAAAAACCCTACCTGGCTAGTCCCACAATGGTACGAAGTAAGGCAAGACTTAACTACCTCCTAACCTACAACCCTAATACTCGACCTCCACATCTTCCTATCAGGTGTCATGTCCTCGGAAATCTGGAGCCTCGCCATATCCTGCCTGATCACCTCTTCCCAATACTTCTTAGGTCGCCCTCAACATCTTATCGTGCCCTCCACAACCAGCTGCTCACACCTCTGTACCGAAGCATCTAGTCTTCTCCTTTGAACATGTCCGAACCATCTAAGCCTCGCTTCCCGCATCTTGTCATCAATTGGAGCCACGTGCACCTTCTCCCGAATATCATCATTCCTAATCTTATCTATCCTAGTGTGCCCGCACATCTACCTCAACATTCTCATTTCTGCTACTTTTATCTTCTGGATATGTGAGTTCTTAACGGGCCAACACTCAGCCCCATACATCATGGCCGGTCTAACCACCGCTTTATAGAACTTACCTTTGAGTATTAGTGGCACTCTCTTGTCACACATGACTCCAGATGCTAACCTCCACTTCATCCATCCTACTCCAATACGGTGTGTGACATTCTCGTCGATCACCCCTCTCCCCTGGATAACCGAACCAAGGTACTTGAAGCTGCCTCTACTCGGGATGACTTGTGATTTAAGCCTCACATCTACGCCCACTTCCCCGGCTCAGCGCTGAACTTACACTCCAGGTATTCCGTCTTCGTCCTGCTCAGCTTGAAACCTTCAGACTCAAGAGCCTGTTTCCAAACCTCTAGCCTCTCGTTAACACCGGCTCGCGACTCGTCAATCAGAACTATGTCATCGGCGAATAGCATGCACCATGGCACCCCCCTTGAATATGGTGTGTTAACGCGTCCAACACCAGGGCGAATAAGAACGTACTTAGCGCAGAACCTTGGTATAACCCCATTACAACCGAAAATTGCTCAGAGTCGCCTCCTACTGTCTTAACCCGAGTCTTAGCCCCATCATACATATCCTTAATCGCCATAATGTAGGGAACCGACACACCTTTTGCATCCATGCATCTCCAGAGAATTTCTCTAGAAACCTTGTCATACACTTTCTCTAGGTCAATAAACACTATGTGCAGATCCTTCTTCCTCTCTCTGTACAGTTCCACCAACCTCCTAACAAGGTGTATAGCTTCTGTAGTCGAACGACCCGGTATGAACCCGAACTGGTTGTCGGATACAGACACTGTCATCCTCACCCTCGCTTCAACCACCCTCTCTCACACTTTCATGGTATGACTCAGTAATTTGATACCCCTGTAATTGTTACAACTCTGGATATCACCTTTGTTCTTATACAATGGAACCACCGTACTCCACCTCCACTCATCCGGCATCCTCTTCGCCTTAAAAATAACATTAAACAACCTAGTCAACCACTCCAAATCTACTCTCCCCACACACTCCAAAATTCCACCGGAATCTCGTCTGGTCCGGTCGCTCTTCCCCTACTCATCTTACGCATAGCTCTCACGACCTTCTCAACCTCGATAGGCCTGCAGTATCCAAAGTCACGGTGACTCTCGGAATGCCCCAATTCGCCTAGCACAATATCTCGTTCCCCTTCTTCATTCAGAAGTTTATGAAAGTAAGTCTGCCATCTCCTCTTAATCTGGGCATCTTCCATCAATACTCTACCATCTTCGTCCTTGATGCATCTCACTTGATCCTCTACCGTCCAAATCCCGAGCCTTCCTCTCTCTCAACTTGGCCAGCCGGAATAACTTCTTCTCCCCGCCTTTTTTCCCCAGTTCCTCGTACATACGACCATAAGCCGCAGTCTTGGCCTCCGTGACCGCCAGCTTAGCCTCCTTCCTAGCTACCTTATACCTCTCCATGTACGCTCACCTCTCCTCCTCACCTATGCTCCCCACCTATACGGGTGATACCTATTAGTTAAAAATATGTTTTAAATATGCGAGCACTTTTATTGTAGGTCCATTTCTTTCTAGAGATTTATTCAATTAGGAAATGTAGAACTTCTAATAATTTTCATTTGTATTTGCATAATATCGGCATGAGATGAGCCTACATAGAGTAACATGGTCAGTAAGGATTCATATAGCGGACCCTAACTTGTTTGGGATTGAAGAGTAGTTGTTATTGCTGTTGTTATAATCATTCTCTTCCTTTTCAAGACATACCCCAAATGGGTCTCTCGTTTTTCTCTGTTTTTTGATCCTTAGTTACATCATCAGCTGTTTTCTGGGTCTCTGAATTTTATCTTTCCTTGATTCTTAGTTGCACCATCAAGCTTTAAATTTTTTGTCACATTGCACGAGTATCAATCAATTAACTAGCCTCAATTGCAAACTAGAAGCTAGTTGGGATACTTTATTTTCATTCAGTTGTATTCGAGTTTATTTTGTTCCAATAGTAGTAAAAAGAATATTTTTTCAGGGCTGAAGCAGTATGCGTGTATAATTTTGGCTGGTATTGTGAACTCTGGTAGTTATTAGAACTTCACCATACAAGGGCGGGCAACATGCTTCTAGCTTGGGATGATTCACGAGTCTTGCACTTCATGGCATGTTGCCCCATTAGCAATCATGTAGGTTATTTGGATAGAGAAAAATAGGAGGGCAACTTGAAGGGGTGGAACAAGATTTTGTAAAATTGCAGAATAGTCTTTTGTTTCTTGTTTCTTTTTGGTGTACTCATGAGGATCGAAGTCCCTATTTGTGTAGAGGATTGGGTCTCTTTTGTTGAGCTAAGTTGCTCCGACATGGCAGTTTAGGTGCCGCACCCGTGTCGACACGACACTAGTATGGGTGTGGGTATGGGATCCGTACCGAATCTGGTCAAACAATTTTGGGTACTTTGACCACGACGGACAGAAAAATTCGAGACGAGATACAATTTGATTACCGAAATCAGAATTAAAACTAGGGCAAATTTGAAGAAAATAGCATATCTTATCAAGGAAATCAATCTTTTACTCATCTACAACTTGAGAATAAAAAGGAAATCCACACTTTACAAGCTATATGTAAGTATTCCACAAAATTTCTCATAAATTAGAGAGATTTTTATTTTTTTTAATTATTTTTAGCCGGATCCCCGCACCCATACCCGTACTAAGATCCGTATCCTCGAATCTTAGAATTTACATCTTGAAAGATCCGACCTCTAGATCCGCACCCGTGTCGGACACACACACCCGTGTCTGAGCAACTTAGTTGTTGAGTACCATATTTTGGTGTAGGTTCTGTTCTTTTTGGGATACAACTTGTAACAGGGTTTCCTCCAATTGTTAATAATTTTTTTTGCCTTACCAAAAATAATGAGTCTTGCACTTCATTTGACGTTGTTTGTGTATATAATCTGTTAATTTTTCTGATAATGCTGTTTGTTCCTTAAAATTTTTGAACACATATGAAGTTGTACTTGTGTTCTTTCCATTAGGTACTTGAGATTCTAAGCCATGTGAACAAGAGAGTGAAGCACCAGCATGACATTGGTTTGCCATTATCTGATCTGTGGCAGTTATATAGGGAATCTAATGCCTCATTAATGGTTAGGAATTTCTGCATCATGTATGTTGAGATGGCAGTTGAACGCGCAAGAAAGGAGGTCTGAATTAAATTTTTGGCTTCACATGAAGAAAAGCTCTCAGAAGTTATTTATTTATTTATAGTGATTTGACATCATTTTGCGAGTCAGATGTAATTAATCTTGCTGATTCTACTATCTGTTGTTTCAGGATAAAGAAAATATGGCACCTAACTTTTTAGCTAACATTTCAAAGCTACCTATTCAACATCAAGATATACTATTGAGGGTCATTACCAAGGTAATCCTATCGTCTCCACGTTGAAGATATATGGTTCTTCATTCTCCTTTTAGTGGTGTATGGTCATCAGGATCTACGAGAAAGATGTCGGAAGACCTGTAAGGAAAAAGAGAGTTACCCTACTGGTGGTGTCTAGTTGTCTGAAAAGCTGTGCGAAAGTTAGAAACTTAGAGGACTACTTTTCATAATTAAGTATGTCTGCTCAATACCAGCGCAAAGCACCCATTACGCACAGGCTCCAGACCATATATTCATAATTTTGATGTATATTTTCGTAATACAGAGTGAAACATATATATTCAGAAGGTAAACTGAAGATATTATAATATCAATGTTATAACATCAACCCAGTATATAATATCAATATTATTTCCAGGAAATATGTCTGAAGTACAATATTGTTTCTTAACAAATTTGGCATAAATAATAATGACCATTGTTATTACTTCCTCACAAGGTAGGGGTAAGGTTTGCGTACACACTACTCTCCCCAGACCCCACGGTGTGGGATAATACTGGGTATGTTGTTGTTGTTGTTGAGTGATTGGTAATATACAAGACAACGATGCAGCAATTAAAAAAAGATGTGTTATGGGGTAGATCAGATTTTCCTGGAATTTCTTGTGAGTTGTGCAAGGAAAACATGGGGAAGTATGGGATAGATTTCTTGCTTAGGGCACTGAAAAGTTACTCACACTTTCGCTGCTCTTTCATGACAGCCAAACATCCTCTTTCGTGTCCTTAGCTTACATTTTTCTATGTTCTGTATGCTCTGCATTCTGTTTTAGGGATATTATTACTATAAAATTAGCTTTAGGTTGGAATATATATATATATATATATATATATATATATATATATGATAATTCCACTATAACTCTGTCTGATGAATATGTTCATCTTGCAAGTTTTACATTACCAAAACATAGATTGTGTTATGAGGAAAGACCAACTATGAATCAGTGAGTCTTATAGGTAATAGTCCAGACAGTAGCTAAAGTTCAGGTTAAAAGTCTGCTTTCCTGATTAAAAAGAAAGCCGGCACATTAAGTTGCTCATTATTTACCTAACATGGCCATACTGTTGAAACTGTTGGGAAAATTTCCTGAAAAACATTTGCATTATGCTAATGATCTCTGTAAATAATGGTTTCAATGCCGTTGAACAAGTTAAACATGTCAACAATTATAGTTAATAGATATCGAACTTCATGTGGTGCTTATGTTGGCATCAATTTTCTCTGCTTGTATCTCTAAAAGTGATCTTTGAGAAGTGCAAAATTTCAGACTTGTTACTTCAGTGAAGATCCTATGATAGAATGTTAATAAGTGCTTTATCAATCATATGGGTTCAATTCACAAGACAAATAGAAGACGTTGACCATATCTGTGCTAGCTTCTAGCTGAAACCTTCTCTGATTTCAGGTGATTGGAGAGTGCCATTCTGCTCAAGTAAGTGATGAAGTAGCTGCAATATATCGAAGATTTGGTGATCTGCCAGACCACAAGATATTTCTTGAATTTTGCCTACACATGGTTTTATATCAACCAACTTCTCAAAGGTTGGGCTACAGTTTATATCGGTATATCAGTTTAGTGATTTTGACACTTGAGAAGCTAGTTGACTAATTTGTTGTAAAATAAAATTTATCACTACAGCAGCGCTTGCCCTGCCGGACTTTCAATTACTCAATGTGATCGTGTCACTGGGAAACGACAATTGACAAGTGACTATTTAAGAAATGTGAAGGTGATTCGGTAGCTTAACCTACCATTCTGTAAACATTACATGGATAGATTGGTGCCCATATCTTTTGAACATCTGAAGAGAATTTATTGTTGGTCTATCTCTCATTATGCAGTTGGGAATCTTGAATGTTGTCCAAGCCATGGAACTGCCTACAGAACTTATTTATCCCCTCTATGTGTCTGCCTCTGCAGATTGGTACTTCTTGTTTCTTTCAAAGCTGATTCTGTAGAACCTGATGTATTTAGGTTTTGTTTTAGGTAGTTGAATGTTTTCGCTTCCATTTGTGATTTTCAGAACAAATAACATCAGCTTCTTTTGTTGTTTTTCGAAAGTCAAGAGTCTATTGTTAAGAGAGGAGAGGAGCTTCTGAAGAAGAATGCTTCTGTTGTGAATTTGGAGGATGCAAACCTCGTGAGCAAACTGTTTGTGCTATTTAATGGTATGATATACATTATGTTAGAATGCAACTTGTTTTACCCTGGTAATTCGACTTGCTAACTGCTGACTTAACTGTCTTTGGCTGCCTGACATGACTTCATAGTCTTCATTGTGATGTTTTGCTTTTCAAACTTAATGTTTCTAGACTACCAGGGAACTGGAAGTAGACTTTCAAGAACCCAAAACCTGGTAATTGGTATGATATTAAAAAGATAGCTTTATCTGTTAAATGGCAGAATAGTTCTGCGTGCTATTAACCTATTTCAACACAATAAATAAACAACAACATGCACAATAATAGTTTTGGTTCAAACTTCAAACCATAAAAGCTCTGTAATCCTTGGGTTAAACCATGTAATATAGACTCTTAAAATGAAATGAAATATTCACGAGTATAAAAATAGCAGGGAAATATTTCTCGCCTGAATAACATGTTGACAAATATTAGACAATTTATGGAAGCAAATAGGCATCCAATACGAGAAGGCAAAGTAGCATTTCTATAACATAAATACTTTTAATTTTCTTCAGATATCATTACTACCATAAGAAAAGTATCATTCAGAAAGTAGTTAACATACACGTGAAGATAAATTTGTTGCCCCCCAAAGTGCAATGTCCAACAAAGAGCTGCACGGCAAAGGGACATATCTACAGAGGCTCTTGGCACCAGTCACTCACGGGTGTAATTGAAAATTATTTCTATAAGTTTCTGTCTTTTCTTGCCTCATTTTTGATTTCTGATGCATATTTCTTTGTGAGGAAGGAATTAATTTCCTCTATCATTTGCAAAAATGCTAATGATGCAGCTGTGTTTGTAGGTACTGCTGGAACTGACCAGATTCCACCAGAGTCTAGAGTCAGTCCTGGAAATCCATCTTTGAGAGCAAAACTGATGTCTATTTTTTGCCGATCAATTACAGCAGCAAACAGTTTTCCGTTGACTTTACAGTGTATTTTTGGCTGCATATATGGTAAAAATCCTCTCTTTGGTTCAGAATATGGGATATGTTCATAAACCATTATTGCGTCTTGTATAAAGCATTAAACTTCTCTCAAGGGGCTATAGAAACATCCAAAAACTTCATTTATGGTTTGCATTTTTTCTTCAAGATTGTGTGCAGGTATTTTGGCTTCTTTTATACACATGATATGTAGGATTTAAGCTCATGATGACTCCTAGACTGAGATTTCTACTAGTCTCGAATGATTATTTTTTAGCATTCTGTGATGTGTCCGTGCATTATTTTTGGTCCTAATTTGGATAAAAAATTGGTCTTTTGGTTATGTTTATGTTTTTCTATAGAGTGGGCTACATAAAGGATATGTTTGTGCTTAAGCATTGTTTTGCTTGCTTGGTCTGGTTCTGTTGCAGAAGAGGTACCTTTTGCTTTGGCCCATGGGGTTCACTCTTGGGTTTTAGAAACCTCTCGTGGAAGCAACCTTGCCTTTACTTTGTAAGAGCCATTGCCTTAAACTTCATAAGATCCACTGACTTGCTTTATGTATGGAAAATTATAAGAAATAAGAGCTTTCTATTCACCTGAATCCTGATTCTCGACACTGTTAGGGGCTCCTTATACAGGAGTTGTACTTGCAATCTAATAAAATAAGATAAAAGATTTATTCTCCACTAACGATAAGGGAAGTAATTATCTCCTATAACCAAGTAGACATTAAGAATCATAATAGGATATTGGGGTAATTTTAGAGACCTCTCTTCAAGTTTGTCTTTGTAACACTGACCTCCTCGTGGTTTGACATATTACTAGTACCCCCCTTATTTTGATTTTCTTGTGACAATACTTGATTTAAATAGTAATTTTTTTATAAATTCCAATTCCTATCTTTATTTACCTCGTGCCAAGTTTTGTGACACAAATATTCTCATAGGCGGGGACAAGATTCGAACCTGCAATCATATGTGATGCAATGACTATGAAGTTGTTGGCAATTCTTTCAAGTGATAAGAGATGAATTTTTTTCCCTTGTATTTGGATTTTTGAAAGTCAAGGGTAAAGCTACATACAATCATTCTAAATAGTGATTTACCATAAAGTTTGCCTTTGATACTTCTAAAGTAAACACTTGTTGATGTGCTGCTTTTTATTTTTGCATGTTCTGGTGTATTTTTCTTTTTTCCTTTGTGCGGATTAACCTTTCCTAATGTGGTACTTTCTTTCTTATGCACCAAACGGGGCATAAGAAACAATGCTTAGATGATGGGAATCAAAGGGCCCCTTTCCCATCTACTTAGTATGAACTATTTTTAAAGTTCTGAAGGTCTCCGCCTGAAGTGCTTCCATAGGAACTTGCGAGAAGTAACTAATTTGCCAAGTTTTAAATATTGAGCTACATTAAGGAGAATTTCCTTGTTGTTTTTTACTTCTTCTATATATCGAGCCTCCCAACCAATTTGAATTCTCACGTGGTGTGCCAAGAGCTTTATGTTTCAGTTTTCTACTTATGCTACCTCAAGTTTAAAAGCAGTTTTTTCTGATTTCCATGTTATCAAATGCTGCATCTTACTTTTTATTGCAATAGTATTTATTTAGGATTTTTCTGTCATTTCTTTGAAGTTCCACTGTTACTACTGTAGAGGACAAGTCATTTATACTTCTTGCTTTTATAGGAAGTAATACAACATCAAGGTTGAAGCAATTGGGAATGGAGTTCACTGTATGGGTCTTCAAGCATGTAAGATTTCATGACCTCTAAGAATCTTCCACGATATGGTGATGCTCTACAATCCTGTCATGTACTAATAAAGGAACTCAAGCATTGTCCTACACAGTTTAAAGAAAGATGTGGGAAGTGCGATAACAATTAGGGGTACTTGGGAACATCTGTTTCTAAAAATTAAAAGACTCCTTTTCATGACTATTAGAGGATTGGAATGTTTTTACTGTATAAGTTGACGTTCATTTCACTAGTTCACCATGATGGTGCCAAAGTATATGCACAATGCGGCTGTGTGGGCTATTCTTGATTTTCTGACCAATCCAATTATATGTGTAAAAAGGTTTTCTATTTACACCAAAAGCATAAATGAAACAGGGAAAAGCTTTTCATATTCCTTTAGTTCTTTCCATTGCATTGGAACATCCTCCTAACCCTTACATTCCAAATTGTCTAAGAACTAAAGGAATATGAAAAGCTTTTTCCTGTTTCATATTCCTTTAGTTCTTTCCATTGAAACAGGGAATATTACGATTGTGAACAATCGAGCCAATGAACCCCGTGGAGTTACCTTTCTCCTTTATAACGCCTTTATGGATACACCACCCATAAAGGCTTGTTACTTAATGTGAATCATCCATTACGTGATGTCCTATTTATAGCAATGATCACTTTCCCATAATGCATCCAACCTATATTAGGATGTTAATTGTTAGTATTAGAATAAACTTTTTGAAAAGTTAAGTTATTAGTTAGTGTCCAAAATGTAACAAATATGTTGATTCTTAAGTTTGACACTTTTTGTTGATGAGGTAAATAATTTTATTAAAACAATCAAAAATAAAAAAATAATTTTATTTATGGTGGGGAAAAATTCCTGTGTACAAGCGGTATACCAAGGGTAGAGAATCTACCACATAATATGAGATTTTTTTGAACAACACCCAATCTTTTATACACGCTGGAACAGCGTAGGTGCACAAAAAAAAATAGGAATGTGATGCTATTTCTCAAATGTACAGTCATTCTCTTCCATCAAAAACTCTCCTTTTCCTTCTGAATCTCTAGCTGGAGAATGGCACTGTCACTGTGCCTGGCATCACCCATTGCATCCCGAACCATTTCAAAATCTCACACCACAGGCACGCCGCCACTGGACAATGTAGGAGGAGGTTGGTCCACATCTTCACCTGAGCGTTTGCATATAAAGCAGCAGCTAACATATAAAATCCACATTTTTTCTCAAAGTCTCAACTGTCAATATAGCTTTAGCTTCCATTGCAGCCAACCTGGTGAAAATTACACCTTTCTTGGTTCCCTAGGAATCCAAACTGAAAAGTGCCGAAAACTTGACTCTTCCCTCACCAAGAGCTTAAAATACTATGACTTTACAGAAAACAACCATCTCTTCCCCCCCTCCATGAGTTCTGATTAACATGAGATACACTTTACTTGTTAAGCATTTCAACCGAGCGTCAGAATTCAGCTACTTCCCAATTCTGAAGGGTCCTTACGTTCTGACAGTTTGTTATCAAATAAATGCAGGGAGCAATGGACCAATTGAGGCTTATGGGCCCTGTTATACTGACTGGGATTCTGAAATCTCTTGATGGTTATTCAGCATCAGAGTCAGGTGCTATTGCTCATATAAAACTGAACTTTGTGCAACTAGGCCATTTGAGATTGATATAATTGGTTTAGTATAATTTTTAACAAGTAAAGTATGTCCAGATACTATTGCGCGGGAGACCAAATCATTTGCCTTCCAAGCAATTGGCTTGCTTGCTAAGCGGATGCCTCAACTTTTTAGGTATTTACATTTTCTGATACCTCTTTTCTTTTCACTCTCTTCCTCTCCCCTAGTCCCTGGGGCCTTTCTTCCGTTTTCAGATAAAGTAGATATAATTTTGATGTGCCATTTTCTTTTTAATTCTTTACAGAGAAAAAGTCGATGTTGCTAGAAGGTTGTTTGATGCCCTGCAATCTGAGGCCCAATTTCTTCGTCTTACTATTCAAGAAGCTACAAATTCTCTTGCTTTTGCTTACAAGGTTCTACATATCAAAGCTGTCAACACTATATGTTGCTTATTTAAATTTTCTAGTGTCTCCACCCTTCTCCTTTTATTACATCTTCTGATGGCTATGCGGTTTCCAGGATGCACCACAAGATGTATTAAATGATCTGGAGTCGCTTCTTCTGAGAAGTTCTCAAGTGGTAGGACCCATTTGTAGCATTGTTTCCTTTACTTCTATTGTTCTAGTGTTACGGTTGTTCCAGTTAGTAGAGACTGTATTAAATAGGGATGCATGCTGTTATTTATTATTTTATTATCTTTCTTTTTTAAAAGGAGGAAAGCGAAGTGCGCTTTTGTGCTATCAGATGGGCGACCTTGTTGTTTGACATGCAGCATTGCCCAAGCCGATTTATTTGTATGCTTGGAGCTGCTGATCCTAAGCTGGATATAAGGTTAGCTTATGAGGTTTACTGGTTAACATTAAGTGGAGACACTTGTTTATTTGGCAACTGTTGGTTATCTTTATACAGTATTCTCCTTACGGTCCAGAATGTATTTTTGCATATTTAGAATCTTTGTACTGTTTCGTAGATTTCTATGACTAATTCTATCAATCACGTGGAGTTATTTCTAGAAAACTATATTTTGTACCATTTGTATACCGGGACTTAAATCCCACAACATTTATCATCTTTTCTAGAATGGATTGTTTTAGTATTAGTGCATGCTGAAATTTATCTAAGTTCACTCTGCTATTTTAATATTCTGGCATTTGATCTAATTGATGTGAATGTCCTAATGCTGGAAAAAGGGAGCCACATGGAGTGAAAAGGCATGAAGCCTTTTCTCAACTGAAAGTAAGCTAGCCCATAGATAGTCTGAGCATTCTGGGTCCAAGATTGCAAAGATGAAGCCAGAAGAAAATGGCTTCCATTAATTCCCTAGGTGTTTATCGGGAAAAACTCTGTTAGACCCCTAAGATTTCGCTGCTCATCTTCTATATCCTTTCAAGTGAGTGCTGCATAATAGATTAGTAGTAAGTAATGGAAAGAAAGCAGGAAGTAACTCACAAAAAAACACATGGTATACCTCATTGTTGAAATAATTTCGTCTTTTATGGTTTCTGTTCAAGTTATGTGTGATATATTGTTTGTGATTTCTTGGATGGGTTAGTATCTATCTCCTCTTTCTGTACAGTCTACAAATGTGCAGCTTGTACTTTTTGTAGGGAAATTGCATTAGAAGGTTTGTTTCCTGATGAAGATCAAAGGAAAGCAGTAAGCAAAAGCCTCAACTTGAAGTACCCAAAATTTTCTGACATGCTAGACTATATTATCCAACAGCAGCCTGCTGTGTTGGATTCTGCTAGTGTGGGAGGTCCAAAGCTTCATTTTCCATCTAAAGCTTATGTGGCTATGATCAAGTTTTTGTTAAGGTGCTTTGAGGCAGATATGAAGCAAAATAATTTGGTAGAAGGTGCCGATTTTTCAGTTGCAGTTGAGAGATTATGTTTGCTTCTAGAACATGCAATGGCTCACGAAGGTTCTGTTGACCTGCATGCTAATGCCTCCAAAGCTCTTATATCTATTGGATCTCATATTCCCCAGGTAGGCTGACATTTGCCGTGAATGGTAGGAGATATCAAATTCTGGTTTTGTATCTGATATATGGATTCAGGAACTTTTGGTTTTCTAATATAATTGACAGGTGATGGCTTCAAGATATGTTGATAAAATCACATGGATGAGGCAATTTCTGGGACATATTGACTTTGATACACGCGAATCTATATCTCGCTTAATTGGAATTGCTTCCTGCTCACTTTCTCTCCACAGTTTGTCTGATCTTATAACTGAGTTGATCTCCATAATTGGTACAGCACCTAAGTTAAGGTTGTAGCTTTGATTTTAAAACACTTAGCTGTCTTATCGCTTCTTGTGAATCGTCTCACTTTTGGAGCAACTGCATTAGTTTTCTTATGATGTTCATTATCCATTCTTCCAGGTTTGAGATGCAGCATGGCGTGCTATGTACTTTAGGATATGTTACTGCAAATTGCATGTCAAGAGCTGTTTCTGTAAGTTTATGTCCTTTAGGCATTTCTCCAAAGTGCATCCAGGTGCTTTTGTTAAATTTCCCTGTCAATTGATGTAAAATGCGTAGTAGAACAGTATGCTTATTAATTTGTAGCATCAGCAGTGTATTTGGTTCATATGGATACTCTCTTTGTTACTCGAGTTTAATTGTCATATATGTTTTATGTTTGTGTTAGGAAGTGGACGTTGGGCTGTTACATTTGTCTTTTACATGTGGGGTAATTTGCTTGACAGAGTGATAGCTAGTTTAAGAGGAGAGCGTTGCAATCACCACAAGAGACACATTCTTGTAGGAACAAATTCGGCACTTGCTACATTTTCCTTGATAAAAATGTTGAAGTGTGTGACCATCTTGTCTAAAAGCTTAAGCTATTAGAGAGAGCACACTTTTATTCATTTAATCATGTCTTCAACATGTGGTCCCGCATGTGGGGGCTCGAGTCTTTTCATAGGCCAAGCATGTGAAAATTCTTTTTGATGTGTTGGTGGGACTTGACCCCAGGACCTCTGCCTGCACAATACCATGTTGAAGCTTTTGACCATCTCATCTAAAAGTTTAAGCTGTTAGAGAGAGCTGAATTTTTTACTCATTTAGTTATCTCTTCAATATTGCCCTTCACGTGTGTGTCCGATTCTTTTCCATGCACCAAACACGTGAAAATTCTTTTTCATAATGGATGACGGTGAGATTTGAACTCATGACCTTTCTTGATCTACTACCATGTTGAAGTGTGTGACTATCTCATCTAAAAGTTTAAGTGGTTAGAGAGAGCACACTTTTATAAGTTTATTCATTAAATTATGTTTTTAACATAGGTGTCCCACATCAGTACAGAAATAAGGTTGTTTTCTTCTCTTTATATGGTTTTGGGCAATCTTCACCTCATGAGCTAGTTGGGGTTGAGTTAGGCCCAAGCTCAATTTCGTATCACGGCACCAGAACAGACTATTCTTATTCTTGGTTTACTTAGTGTTAGGCCCCCATGTTATGTTGTCCCTGCCCCAAATGTCAGTCCTGGGCATGTAGGAGAGCGTTAAGTTTCTTACATTGGAGGAGAAAATGGGATGTTGTCTCCTTATATAGTCTTGGGCAAACCACACCTCATGATTTAGCTTTTGGGTTGAGTTAGGCCCAAGGCCCATTTCTTATAAAACACAAGTTCACACTTGTTCACTTGAGTAACCAATCATTGAACTGAAGACCTGAAATTGACCAATAACTAGATCATGTTGAAGAAATGAATACAGTCATGTGCTTAATGATGATAATGACAATTCTAATTGTGAGGCTTGTCTGGCAAAATGAGAGACCACAACATTTGAAAAACCTTATAGTGCATACTTTTTAGAATAGCCAGATAGCAAAACCATGGTGTATAGGCTGGCACAAAGAAATTTGATGCTGAGATGGGATCTCACGAGCTCTTTGATTGTGTTGACATTGTTGAGAGTTATCAATTGCTTATTAAACTTAGTAATAGAAAATATGCAACCAAAATTTTTTGAATGAATGAATAATACTACACAAGAGGTCCTTATTTATAGCTATACTATACAAGGACATACTACTCCTCTACCAATGTGGGACAATACTACACTATATACATGCTGTAAATTAACACTCCCCCTCAAGCCGGTGCATACAAATCATATGTACCGAGCTTGTTACATATATAACTAATACGAGGACCAGTGAGAGACTTGGTGAAGATATCTGCAAGTTGATCATTTGACCTCACAAACTTTGTAGCAATCTCTCCTGAAAGTAGGGGTGTTCAAAACCGAACCGAAACCGAAAACCGAACCGAAACCGAAGCTTAATGGCTTATTGGTATTGGGTTAACGGTTTAACGGACGGGGAACGGATTGAAATTTTTTTATTAACGGCTTATCGGTTTGGGGGCGTATTATTCAATTTTCTTAACGGATAATCCGTTAACCCGTTAAGAATATATATATATATATATAAAAAATTTATTTTTATCCATATATATATATTAAATATCAAAAACCCTTCCACTTCTTCCAGTACTCTATCTCGTCCTTTTTTTTTTATAGCTTAATTTATTCTCCCACCCTATAACAAGATTGTTTAAGCTGATGTCTATGGTTCACCTCTGCTTTTGTTTTTTTAAACTAATGCTTGTTGTCTATGTTTAATAGAAGAATAACAGTGTTGTGCCACAACTTTTTTCACTCTACAACACATGACACACTACATCATTCTTATGTAGGCGTTAACAGACATGTATGTTTGGACTCAATGTATAATTTCCTATTCTGAATTTGTATGCTAGGCGGTCAGAAAATAATTAATGCACGCAATATAGATTAAATTAGGCCGATAAACCGCCCAATAACCGCCCGATAAGAGCTAAACCGATACCAATCCGCCCGATATCTTATCGGGTGGCTAGCGGATTAATACATTTAAAAAACCGATAACCGTTAAGCCAAACCGTTAAGAGTAATTAACCGCCCAATCCGCCCGATAAGCAGCCCTACCTGAAAGTATCTTTTCTCTGACGAAGTGACAATCAATCTCAATGTGTTTAGTTCTCTCATGGAACACCGGATTTGATGCAATATGAAGGGCAGCTTGATTATCGCACGCAAGTTCCATCCGACTGATTTCACCAAATTTCAACTCCTTGAGCAATTGTTTGGTCCAGACTAGCTCACATGTTGCCATAGCCATTGCTCGATATTCTGCTTCTGCACTAGACCGAGCAACTACATTCTGTTTCTTGCTCTTCCAGGACACCAAATTTCCTCCTACTAAAACACAATATCCAGACGTAGAACGTCTATCAGAAGGTGATCCTGCCCAATCAGCATCTGAGTATCCAATGATCTGCTCATGACCTCGATCCTCAAAGAGTAACCCTTTGCCTGGAGCCGATTTTATATATCGAATAATGCGGACAACTGCATCCCAATGACTATCACAGGGAGAATTCATAAACTGACTTACCACACTCACAGGATAGGAAATGTCGGGTCTAGTCACTGTGAGATAATTTAATTTTCCAACCAGCCGCCTATAGCTTGCAGGATCGCTAAGCGGCTCCCCCTGTCCTGGCATAAGTTTAGAATTCGGATCCATCGGAGTGTCAACAGGTCTGCAACCTATCATCCCCGTTTCCTCAAGAATGTCTAAAGCATATTTTCTTTGAGAAATAACAATACCTGAGCTAGACTGGGCAACCTCAATACCCAGAAAGTACTTCAATTTGCCTAGATCCTTAGTTTGGAAGTGCTGGAAGAGATGCTGTTTCAGGTTGGTAATACCATCCTGATCATTGCCAGTAATAACAATATCATCAACATAGACTACCAGATAAATACAGAGACTTGAAGCAGAGTGCCGATAAAACACAGAGTGATCAGCTTCACTACGAATCATGCCAAACTCCTGGATAACCGTGCTGAACTTACCAAACCAGGCTCGAGGAGACTGCTTTAGACCATAAAGTGACCGACGCAAGCGACATACAAGGCCACGAGACTCCCCCTGAGCAACAAAACCAGGTGGTTGCTCCATATAAACCTCATCCTCAAGATCACCGTGAAGAAAGGCATTTTTAATGTCCAGCTGATAGAGGGGCCAATGACGAACCGCAGCCATGGATAGAAAAAGGCGGACTGAAGCCACTTTAGCCACGGGAGAGAAGGTATCACTGTAATCGAGCCCAAATATCTGAGTATATCCTTTGGCAACAAGACGGGCCTTAAGTCGATC
This sequence comes from Nicotiana tomentosiformis, assembly GCF_000390325.3. Lineage (NCBI taxonomy): Eukaryota > Viridiplantae > Streptophyta > Magnoliopsida > Solanales > Solanaceae > Nicotiana > Nicotiana tomentosiformis. The sequence continues at coordinate 122,218,237 of NC_090822.1, forward strand.
AATCTGTCCATCGGGACCAACTTTGACTGCATAAACCCAACGACAACCAACAGTAGATTTACCTGAGGGAAGAGGAACAAGCTCCCAAGTACCACTTGTATGTAAAGCAGACATCTCGTCACTCATAGCCTGGCGCCATCCTGGATGAGACAACGCTTCACCTGTAGACTTAGGGATGGAAACTGAGGACAAAGAAGATATAAAAGCATAATGGGGAGATGACAGACGATGATAGCTCAAACCGACATAATGAGGATTAGGGTTAAGTGTGGTCCTTATACCTTTCCGAAGTGCAATCGGTGTACTAGGAGCAGGGTCCGCAGCAGGAGCAGGGTCAGGTGCAGGACGAGAACCAGTTGGGCCTGATGGAGGACGCAAACGACGATGATAAGTCAAGAGTGGTGTTCCTGTGGCCGGGGAACTAGGGGGAACAACACTAGACTCCTCAACGGTTGGTATGGATGAAAACTCTGTGGTCGAAGGTGGAGGAAGAGCTATAGTAAACTCCTCAAAGGTCGGTATAGGTAAGACCTCAGATATATCATGGTGGTCAGCAGAGGTAAAGAAAGGTTTAGACTCAAAAAATGTGACGTCAGCTGACATAAGGTACCTACGAAGATCTAGAGAATAACAACGATATCCCTTCTGAACACGAGAATAACCAAGGAAGACACACTTGAGAGCACGGGGAGCTAACTTATCTTTCCCAGGGGCTAAGTTATGAACAAAACACGTGCTCCCAAAAACACGAGGTGGAAGAGAGTATAAGGGTGACTGGGGAAACAATTACTGAATGCGGAATCTGATTCTTGATGGGAGATGAAGGCATCCGATTAATCAAATAACAAGCTGTGAGAACTGCATCGCCCCAAAAACGCAACGGAACACGAGATTCAATTAGAAGTGTGCGAGCAGTCTCAATAAGGTGCCTATTCTTTCTCTCAGCAACCCCATTTTGCTGAGGGGTATAAGGACAAGATGTCTGATGAATAATTCCCTGAGAAGTCATAAATTGCTGAAATTGAGAAGATAAATATTCTAAGGCATTATCACTGCGAAAAATGCGAATAGAAACACCAAATTGGTTTTTGATTTCAGCACAGAAACTCTGGAATATAGAAAATAACTCAGAACGATCTTTCATTAAGAAAAGCCAAGTACATCTTGAATAATCATCAATGAAACTGACAAAGTAACGAAATCCCAAGGATGAACTGACTCTACTAGGACCCCATATATCAGAATGAACTAAGGAGAAGACAGACTCTGCATGACTCTCAACACTACGCGAAAAGGAGGCTCGGGTATGTTTCCCAAGTTGACACGACTCACAATCTAATGTAGACAAACTAGATAAACTAGGCACCATCTTCTGAAGTTTGGATAAACTCGGATGTCCTAAACGTCTGTGGATTAGATCTGGAGGATCTGTAACTAGACATGTTGTGGAAGGACTGAGTGAGTTAAGGTAGTAAAGGCCTTCTGATTCACGTCCTGTACCAATTGTCTGTCCCGTACTGCGGTCCTGCATAATAAAAGAATCGTCAATAAAGTATATACCACAATGGAGGGCACGAGTCAAACGACTAACAGATGCAAGACTAAAAGGACAGCCAGGGACATAAAGAACGGAATCTAGGGTGATAGAAGACAAGGGATTAGCTTGTCCAACTCCTTTTGCCTTAGTTTGACATCCATTGGCTAAAGTAACAGTGGGAAGAGACTGTGAATATACAATATTTGACAAAAGTGATATATTACCAGAGATGTGATCAGAAGCGCCGGAGTCCATGACCCATGGGCTAAGAGTGCTAGACTGGGAAACACAAGCAAAAGAATTACCAGAAACAAAAGTATCAGTCTGAGCAACTGAGGCTACTTGTGGAGATGTCTGCTTACTTGCTCGATACTGAAGGAGCTCATTATATTCTTCTTTAGATAAAGAAAATCCTTGGTTACCTGGAGTCTCGGTCTGAGCAATGTAAGCATTTTTGGGTGGACGACCATGTAAGGAATAACACATTTCACGAGTGTGTCCAAGTTTGTGACAATAAGAACACTTGGGTCTAGATCTTCCAAAACGACCTCCTCCTCGTCTATGCTCCATAGTTTGAGATGCCCGAACATCCATTGTCTGGGATGCAAGAACAGAGGAATCAAGTATCTGTGATGAGCTCACTGGTGGACTTGGTGCTGCAGCAAGGCGGAGTAATCGAGAGAATAATTCATCAACTGTCGGGACAGACGGACTAGCCAAAATCTGGTCGCGTACTGAATCAAGATCATTAGGAAGTCCAGCGAGGGTAAGAACGAGAAACATCTTCTGTCGCTGCTTTTGTTATTTTTCCACACTAGCCGAAACTGGCATCAACTTCTCAAATTCCTCCATGACTGCCTGTACTTGACCCAAGTAAGTAGACATATCCAATTCCTGCTTCTTTAAGTTTGTCATCCGTGATATCACATCATAGAAGCGAGATATGTCATTAGTGTATAAGGTGCGTGCCTTTGCCCAAACCAAATAACATGTCTGGAATGGACGAAACAAGGGCATCAACTTGGAATCAATAGATCGCCACAAGATGCTACATAACTGAGCATCGATTTTTGCCCAAAGTGCTATTGCCTTTTCATCTCCATCGCTAGACTGTTTGATTAGATGATCTTGAACACCTTGACCTCTACACCATAACTTGACAGATGAAGCCCAAGCTAAGTAGTTTGAACCTCCCATTAAAGGTTCCGAGGTAATAATAGCACTAGAGTTTCCAGAACTCATGTTTCTAGACCCAAAAGCATCAAATCCCAAAGACATTGTTGCAAATTATTACCAAATAGGAGAAAGAATCAACTGTAATCCACTGAAACAGTGTACGGAAACACAGAAACAGAATACTGAAATACTGTAACTGCCGGAATCTAATGTAGCTGTCGGAATAGTACTGTAGCTACCGGAAAAAACTCAAAGTTGTCGGAATGAAATGAAAACAGTAGGGGTAGGATCGGAGTTACTAGGCGACCCAACTGTTCTGAAGGAAGATTTTCAAAAAATGGCCGGAAGTGGTCGTACGCGCCGGCGCGTGAGCTCACGCGCGTGAGCTTTTGGTGGCGCGTGGAGGCGCGTGAGGTTGCTTCTGCCGGAGTTGTTCACTGGGGTTTGGTCGCCGGACAGTGACGACTCTTGTGGTAGTGTTGGATTTTGCACAACACTGACAGAAATGAAGCAGATAGAAAACAACCTTAAAAAATACTGATTTCTCTTTCCCGGAATCGCTGGAATTTATGCAAAGCGATAAGTCTCTCACAATTGCTCTGATACCATGTGAGAAGGCACGGGAGAAAATATGTTATTGATATATTGAATGAATGAATAATACTACACAAGAAATCCTTATTTATAGCTATACTATACAAGGACATACTACTCCTCTACCAATGTGGGACAATACTACACTATATACATGCTGTAAATTAACAATATAGTCTTGGGCAAACCACACCTCATGATTTAGCTTTTGGGTTGAGTTAGGCCCAAGGCCCATTTCTTATAAAACACAAGTTCACACTTGTTCACTTGAGTAACCAATCATCGAACTGAAGACCTGAAATTGACCAATAACTAGATCATGTTGAAGAAATGAATAGTCATGTGCTTAATGATGATAATGACAATTCTAATTGTGAGGCTTGTCTGGCAAAATGAGAGACCACAACATTTGAAAAACCTTATAGTGCATACTTTTTAGAATAGCCAGATAGCAAAACCATGGTGTATAGGCTGGCACAAAGAAATTTGATGCTGAGATGGGATCTCACGAGCTCTTTGATTGTGTTGACATTGTTGAGAGTTATCAATTGCTTATTAAACTTAGTAATAGAAAATATGCAACCAAAAAATTTGGAGATTTACTATCTTAAATGTTCAACTTGTGGATAAACCTATGCACTAACTGTTTATTTCCTTATAAAATCTTTTATCTATTGATTTCATTTAGATGCTTTTTCATTGGTTACATGGATCATATCCATGCTTTCATTTCTATGTGACAGATCCCAGAAACTTTACTCCAGAGTACACTTAAATGTTTGGTCGATGTTGTCAATTCAGAAACTGCCACACTGGCTTCTTTTGCAATGCAAGCGCTGGGCCATATTGGACTTTGTATCCCATTGCCTCTCCTGCTCGTAGACTCTAGTTCAGGTGTGTGTGTATATTTATTGAGGTCACTATGGAATCACTGTATGTGAAGCATGTTGCAAGATAATTTATACTTAACATGTGTAAAACTGCAGTTCCTATATTGGTTGTCTTGCGTGAAAAATTAAGCAAGCTGCTTGCTGGTGATGACGTGAAAGCAGTTCAGAGAATTGTTATTTCCTTGGGGCACTTGTGTGTCAAGGAGTCATCGTCTTCACATCTAAATATTGCTCTTGACCTGATTTTCAGTCTTAGCCAGTCGAAGGTAGGTGAAATTTCCTCCAGCCATGACCCTAAAAGAGTTTCTCTATATTCGTGAAGTGCTCAAACATTCTTGTTCTCTTGCTCACAACTGGAGGAAAATACCTTCTTAGTTGTGTTAATATCACTGCTAGCTCACATCTTTCTTGTGCTCCTAGCTGCATACATTGAGTTGTCATTATTTCATTTCCATCTTGGTTTCGTATTTTTGTTGTTAAATTAGGTAGAAGATATCTTGTTTGCGGCTGGGGAGGCATTGTCATTTTTATGGGGTGGTGTTCCTGTTACTGCTGACATGATTCTTAAGAGTAACTACACTTCACTTTCCATGAGTTCGAACTTTTTGATGGGAGATGTGTCTTCTTCAATGCCAAGCTCTAGCTGTGTGGACTCTAAAGCTAATGAAGAAGGCCATGGTACAGTTAGAGATGCAATCACTAGAAAGCTTTTTGACAATCTATTATACAGTAGCCGGAAACAAGAGCGCTGTGCTGGCACTGTCTGGCTTTTGTCACTGACAATGTATTGTGGTCAACACCATGCTATCCAGAAACTGCTTCCTGACATCCAGGTATGTTGTATTTAACTTGACTCTGACAGTTCCATATCAGAATTTTGTATTACATCTCTTAGAAGAATCTAGAACTGATTTGGGGTTGAGGCATGATTGTTGTTGTTGTTGTTGTTGTTATATACCTGGGAAAAGTTTCTGCTCAACAGTATCGCTTTTCAAGCCTTTTCTATATTTAGCTAGCGTGATAAGCTGAACGCTGCCTTGATTCTGGTGTCAATCAATCATTAGCTGCCCGAACAGCTTCTAGTATTTCTCTTCCCCTGATAAATGCAATTTTAGTAACTAAGCTTCCACAACAGCTTCTAGTATTTCTCTTCCCCTGATAAATGCAATTTTAGTAACTAACTAGTGGAGTATCTTTTTAACCTTGAGGCCTATGCGTCTGCAATTATCTTAAGAAATCAAAGTAGCCCTCTTTTACTTTGTTGTTTCCAAAGCAAAACCTTTTACCAGCGCCTTTTGAGTGCCGACTATTGTTTTATTGTAGGAAGCATTCTCTCACCTTCTGGCTGAGCAGAATGAGCTTACCCAGGAGCTGGCATCTCAGGGCCTTAGTGTTGTATATGAGCTTGGCGATGCTTCTATGAAGAAAAACTTAGTGAATGCTCTTGTTGGCACTCTTACTGGCTCAGGGAAGAGGAAAAGGGCTGTTAAGGTTTGATGACTGCTTTTGTCTTACTAAATTCTTTACCAATCTTTTCCTGTTGTGTCTTTTTTTTCTCTACCCATTTTTTGCTCTGAAATTAGTTTTTTCATTTTGTTTGCCTAGCTTGTAGAAGAGTCTGAAGTGTTTCACGAAGGTGCAATTGGTGAAAGTCCTAGTGGAGGGAAATTAAGTACTTACAAGGAGCTTTGCAACTTGGCAAACGAGATGGGGCAGCCGGACTTGATTTATAAGTTCATGGACTTAGCCAATTATCAGGCATCTTTGAATTCTAAAAGAGGTGCGGCCTTTGGGTTCTCCAAGATAGCCAAGCATGCTGGGGATGCTCTGCAACCTTACTTGCGAGCTCTTGTTCCAAGACTGGTTCGTTATCAGTATGATCCTGATAAGAATGTGCAGGTACTTCTACATAAGTGCTTGTGCGGAGCCGATATTTCCTGTATCCCTAGTTTGGTAGGGGCTTAGCTTAATAATATTCTTGCAAGCAATCTTAAAGATCATTTTGGCTGTTCTAGCTGCTGTATGTGAACTATTTAAGCTTGTTATTTTTTCTTTTTTTTTAAGAATTAGTGGTAAGAGGGAAAGAAAGGTGGTTGCCATGCAACTTGGTATTGTTAGCTTTTTTTATTAAAGAAGTTGATGTCCTACTGTCTGCGATCGTTTTGGCATTTCTTCTGCTATCTGAGAACTGTTTAGTTGGTTGTTTTATGCTTATGCTTTTCTCCGAATTTGTGGTAAGAGGGAGAAAGGGTGGTCTATGCAGTTTCTTATAAAATTACTTTTTATATTAAGGAAGTTGATGTTCTACTGGCCGCTGTGATTGCCGTTTATAGTTGACTATGTTTTATTGCCGTTATATACAACAACAACATACCCAATATTGCTGTTATATAGGTTGTATTTTTTATATATCATATTTCAAAATTTTCATAGTGCTATCTTATTCTTCTCAGCATGTATGATTTTTTCTTTGGGGTGGGAAATTTGTGTTTTGAGGTAGTTTGTCCAGTTTTGAACTACTTTATCTTTTCACTTAGGATGCAATGACACATATTTGGAGATCACTGATTCCAGATTCAAAAAAGACAATTGATGAGCATTTCGATCTTGTTATGGATGATCTTTTGACTCAAAGCGGATCTCGACTTTGGCGATCACGAGAGGCTTCTTGTCATGCACTTTCCGATGTAATCCAAGGACGTAAATTTGATCAGGTAAAATCATTGTTTGTCATCGTATGCGCAAGGAAATAGCACTTGTATTTGAGAAACCATTGTAATAGTGATTAAAGTGGCGTCCAAGAGTGGCCTAGTGTACGATGAAGCGAGCCAAAACGACCAAATCCCAGCAGAGGAGAAATCACTAGGTGACTTCTTTCCATTTACCTAAGCCTTGCCGGGAAGAGTTACCCGGTACCTGTGCTGGTGGGAAGTACCAGGTAATCACTGGAATAATCGTGGTGCGTGTAAAGTGGTAAACCATGATTGAGAAGTTGGTGAAAGTTTTTAATTTTTATAGACACTAGGAATCATGCTGTATGCAGCCATGCATGATCGAAACTATTTCATTTATCAGTCTTGTCAAAAGAAAAGGAAAGAAGAATAAAAGAAGAGAAAAGAGATTATTTTTATTTAGGTACTTATCAAAAAAAAAAAAGGATTGTTGTTATTGAGGTTATCATACTTGATCTAAACTTGGTCTCATAGAGAAGGTATTTGGAGCATCACAGAAGTACTTATTTTCTGTAGAGAAACCTGTTAATGACTTAATTCCACTCTGCGTTGCTTGCAGGGAAGCAATTGATAAAGAAGCTTTTCCTGAAGTTTTTCTGTCTTGTATTGTTATAGTTTGGCATATTGTCCATATAATTTAATTTGGTGTGCTTGTTGCTCTGTTGATTCATGGTATCCCTTATAGCATTATTGTTGCCTTATCTGACAAAGTCAGTATTGCATATGTTATAGGTTGAGAAGCACCTAAAAAGAATATGGACTACTGCTTTCCGTGCAATGGATGACATAAAGGAGTCTGTACGAAATTCGGGTGACAGATTATGCCGGGCTATCACTGCTCTAACACTGAGGTTATGTGATGTTTCTCTCACACCAGTTTTGGAGGCAACAAAGGCAATGGAGATTGTGTTGCCGTTACTGCTATCTGAAGGCATAATGAGTAAGGTTGAAAACATTCGAAAGGCATCCATTGGAGTGGTTACAAAACTCACGAAGGTTCGCTTCTGGTTTTACTTCTAACTAGATAATTGAACTGTTGAATCTGTCTTGTTGACATATACCCGCAATGCCATTTGCCGTTCCTTCTCTGTTAATCTTTTCAGTTTGATTCATTATGGTGCTTCTGTTCAGATTTGACTGAGCAGAATTCTCTTTGCTTCGATATGCAATATTCTTGAATTATTCTTGAATTGTTGAATGTGGAAGTTCTTGTCTGGCAGTTGACAATCATCGTGTGTATATAGTAAAAGATGTTTTAGATGAAAGAGAAACATGCCTATTCCATTCTAGGGGCCATGCAAATATTCCACCTTTTTCCTACTTGCATAGATCCAATAAGTTTGTTTTGATTTCAAGCCTGCATTTTAGTTCATCTACTTTCTTTTAACAGTTTGTTCAATAATTGCAGGGTGCAGGTATTGCTCTTCGGCCGCATCTACCTGATCTAGTCTGCTGCATGCTTGAAAGCTTATCAAGCCTGGAAGACCAGGGGTTAAATTATGTTGAGGTGTGGCTAATACTGTGGTTTCTGATTTTACTGCTTTGGTACTTTTTATTGTCTGGAACATAATTTTATTTCTCTTTTCGTTTTGTATATTTACCCCCTCTCTTATCTCAGTTGCACGCAGCAAATGTTGGAATACAAACAGAAAAGCTTGAAAACCTCCGTATATCAATAGCAAAGGGCTCTCCAATGTGGGAAACTCTTGATCGTTGTGTTGATATTATTGATTCCCAGTCATTGGAATTATTGGTACCTCGTGTCGCTCAGTTAGTTCGTGTTGGTGTTGGATTAAATACCAGGTATATTGCAGGTTCCATATGGTAATTTACGTGGGAAATGCAATTTGGTTGGATTTTTGTGTGCATTTATCAAGTTCTCTCTATCGTACGGGTCACTTGAATGATTATTTACCTTTCGTTCTCAAAAATTGAAGAGATTCCCATTTGTTTAGAGGTCAACTGCCATTGATCTAGTTCTAAGTCTGATTCACTTTATTTGTTCTCCTATTTATAGGGTTGGTGTAGCAAATTTTATAAGCTTGTTAGCACAGAAAGTTGGTGTAAATATCAAACCTTTTACAACCATGCTACTGAGACTTCTATTTCAAGCTGTCAAGGAGGAAAGAAGTGGTACATCAAAACGTGCGTTTGCAAATGCTTGTGCTACAGTTCTGAAGTATGCAACTCCTTCTCAGGCCCAGAAGTTGATTGAAGACACTGCTGCTTTACATCTTGGAGACAAGAATGAACAGATTTCATGTGCAGTTTTATTGAAATGCTACTTTTCCACGGCTGCTGATGTTCTGGGTGGATATAATGACGTGATTGTGCCAGTTATATTTATGTCAAGGTCAAAATCTCTCTGTCGTTTCTCTGTTTCATAGTCTGTGATGGTAACTTTTTATGTACATATTTACTGATTTACGTTTCCTTTCTTTGTTTAAACAAGATAACACAACGATATATAAATTCTTGATAATTAAGGTTGCATCATTTTCTACAGATAGATACCGTGGTGCAAGAAGTGACAACAAGTTCTAACTATACTTGTTCTTGAGTACTTGGACAACGCTAACTTATGTTGACACCTCAAATGTTTTTTCTTTTAGTTTCTTTGTTAGGACCCTATATTCTCACATGAATGGCAATTTTTATTGCCCCACTCTCAGAGTCTTGATCTTTGGGAAAAGTTTGTTAGCTTGAGGTGTCAGGGTAACACCTGCTTTTAACGTCATTATTACATACTGTTTCTTTGTTCTCTTTTTGGCGAATTTTTAGTACTGGTGGGTTTTGCTGTCAGTTTCTTCTATCAATTCTCTGTAAGAATATGCCTTCTTGTTTCATTATTTCTTCCGCCAAAATTTGTACGTTTTCTGTTGTCAAGTGTGTCCTTCAACTTCCAGTTAATTATTGGCATTATTACTTCTTGTTTGAAGTCCATTTTGCAATATTATTCAAATGATCCTGATATCTTCGTCCTAAGTGGTTTTGACGCCTGTGCCTCATTTGTTGGCTACTTACATTGAAAGTCACCTCTTTTCTTTTCAAGTCACAAGACTCTTAGCTGGTGGACCAGATCATTGAATTTAGCAAATGTTTCATCTTTGTGGCTATTGTTGCAATTTATCTCATTGAAAAAGGAATCTATGTGGCTTGACAACTGAGAGAAATGACTATTTGATGATACAAGATATCTAGGACCCCTTTTTAACAAACTTTTTTATATGTTATTTTTAGAAGAAAATTTATGTAGTTCTTGAACTTCTAGTGGCCGAACAGCCTGATGTAGTCGATGTGAACTCTGAACTTACTGATCTTTCTACCTCCACTTTTCTTTTCCTCTTTGAATTTCTGAATTTACCTCAGGGGGTTGAGGATTTGCCTTTCTTACATGCTGATACTTGTACAATATTTGCATAACTGAACCTTGTGCTTGTGCTGCGTGTTCATTTGCGGCTCCTAACTGTATTTTCAATTGCTAGTGCTTATCCGTTGTCACCAATAAATATCTTATGCAGATTTGAAGATGAAAAATCTGTTTCTTGTCTGTACGAAGAAATGTGGGAAGAAAATATGAGTAGTGAACGGGCTACTCTTCAATTGTACTTGGGGGAGATCGTCGAGCTTATCAGTGGAGGAATTATGTCATCCTCATGGTCTAGTAAACGGAAGGTATTAATGATGTTCTTATATTCACTCCTTTACCTAGACGAATACATGAAATTTAACCATCTGCGTTTTTCCCCTTTGCACCTTAACGGAAAAGGTATTTTGGAATTTGGGTAGTCTCTGGAGTTATACTATTCTGCTTATTTTCTCATGCAGGCTGCTCAGGCAATCAGTAAGCTATGTGACACCCTTGGTGAGGTGGTATCCTCACAGCACCATGTTCTGCTCTCATCTCTCTTGAAGGAAATACCTGGACGCCTATGGGAGGTATGAATTGGTACTTTTTCTTTTGCCTAACTGGAATTATTTCCTCTTGTTCTCTCCATCCAAAGCTATGTGTATTGACTATATATCAGTACACTCCAAATGAAAAAATTATTCGAATACTACATCTTACAGTATAGTATTGAAGTAGATAAAAGTTTGGGTTGAGATATCAAATACCAAGTCGGACACAATTATTCTAGGGTGTTTTGTATCCCAGAAGGGTTAATTTATCACCTGGATTGTTTTAGTTAAGCTTTATCGTTATTACTGTCACTTTAATCTTTTCCAGAATATTGTGAAGAGTAATCCCACTGCTTATGATACTTCTTGAGTAAATATTCCATTCAGATTTTCACAGTTCTACTTGTACATGACTTGATCGCGTACAAGATTTATCTTCTCATTTAGGTGGATTCACAATTGGTGAGCATTCGCTAGGAATGAATAGAAATCACGCTTGTACAGAGTATCGTGTTCATTGTTTCATTGTTGTGAGAAGTGATGATTTAACAGGAAAATGTGTTGATATGTTGCAGGGAAAGGACGCAGTACTCTGTGCGTTATCTTCACTCTGTATGTCGTGTCATAAAGCAATTTCTGCTGCTGATCCCGACTCTCCAAATGCCATTTTGAGTCTCATATTATCTGCATGCACAAAAAAAGCCAAAAAGTACCGCGAAGCAGCTTTCTCCTGTCTTGAGCAGGTAAATAGGCACTCTGGATGTTTATGCACCTTTATTCATGCAGGCAGGAGCACATGAATTTTTTTGCCTGAAATGTCTAACAGCAGTTGTGTGGATATTTTTCAATGAATTATTTTCATTTTTTGACCACTGATTACGTGGAAGAGTCATTTCAAGACATAACACTTTCTTCCCTTGTGAGAGATAAGGTCAAATAAAAGTCTTAGGACTTGCAAAATTCGCGTCCCAATTCCCACTTAAAAAGAAATTGAAGATCTAAGTGAAATGACTTATACCTTCATAGTTGATTGCTATCAAATCATTCTTCTTCTTCCATAATCCATTAGATATGCTAAGATAATGTAAATATAGAAATAACAATTTACTGAGAAGCGGGTATTGAAAAGGTACTGATATGTGTCTACGTTGCATAGATATACTCCGGTAGCAGTATGTGTGCTCTATAATGGTTCAAATCCTCATTAAAACTTGTGCTTGTAGTGTTGTAGAGTTTGTGGCAGTTTAATTTTTGTCAAACCTTCAGCTGAATTGAACTCCCTCCCACATCCCTCTTCCAGAAAAAAGGATCCCCAAGAGTTGAAGAATGCTCAAAAACCTTAATCTATGTCTAGAATGCTCAGCAATTTACACCAAAGGGATTAAAGGTGAAAATTTTCTGCTGCAAGAAGTGGATAACCGGATAGATATAGCTTGTTCTACTAAAAATGAAGCTACCACTCAAATAGAACACTTGTTTCATTGTTAAGCCACTGATTTTCAGCAACAGGGAGTCTTGAGAACTCCTTGCTACTCGATCATGAATTCAGGATAATGTTTCAGAGATAGCTCTCTATCTGAAGGAAATTTTAGGTCATATGGTATGGTTAACATGGTCAGTGAGGATTCATGTAGCCAATCCCAACTTGCTTTGGATTGAGGTATAGTTGAAAAAGCAACGAACCAATATTATACTGCTGTATGAAAGTTACAGCATATTAAATGCTCTTCAGGATAGAAGTTGGCCAAGATAGGTGGATTTTAGTAGATACGTTGGATGCTGATATGGACTACACTGTTCCTTGCTTTCCATATACATTACAAAATAATCTAAGGTCGAAAGCAAATCACTTTTTGATTGTCTAGTTTCTGCTTTTTGTTCTCTAGTTTTATATTTGATCATTTAGAACAATGTCTTACCATTCTCGTGTTTCATGGCACGAATACTATTTCGTTTGCTCGACTCTCCTTTCAGGTTATAAAGGCATTCAATAATCCAGACTTCTTCAATAAAGCTTTTCCACAATTATTTGACATGTGCAGTCTGCAAATTAAAGGTATTGCATGAATTATTTTGTTTGTTACTGGCCCCATGAAAGATGTACGATAGGTAGTGTTGCATATTTGCGTGTTTGAATCCATTTTACGTCCAATATTTTAAATTTCAGTTTCAGCCCATCCAAAACTTTCTTCTTGATTATAAGTCTTCAAGTTAGCATCTTTGTGAAACCTCTGGGTTACTTTTACTTTTGGTATTTATTAATTTATTATTTAATATGTTTTTTTGGGGTGTTGGTGGAGGAAGAAAAGCTTTATAAATAGTTTCCCGTACCCTTCTTTTAAGCCAGAGTGGGAACCTTAGTGCACTGGTAAGAGTTGACTGTGATAACCTCTTGCAGAAATGCAAAGTAAGGTTGCGTATAATAGACTATCCTTCTTTGGATCCCGCGCTTAGCGAGAGCTTCCTGCACCAGGCTGCCCTCTCCCCTCTCGTACCCTTGTCTTAAAAAGACAGAATCTCTAAGCATCACAACATGCTTCATTGTGGGAAAAAAAAGGAGTTCTAGTTTTAGAGCTTCCTAGCTTTTTTGCTAAATTGTGGTGAAAGACTTTGTAGTACAATTGTGCCCTGGGCATTGGGTGCATCAGCCTAGACCTTGAATTTGAATAAACTTTGGCCATCTTTACCTATCTTGTGGGTTTATCTGTGCCCCTCCCTCATCATTTTTTATAAAGGCTATAGGTCTCAACAACAACATATCAGTGCATCCCACAAGTGGGGTCTGGGGAGGGTAGTATGTACGCAGACCTTACCCATACGTTGTGAAGGCAGAGAGGTTGTTTCCTGTAGACCCTTGGAAAAGATGGAGAAATGATTCCTGTAGGCCTCTCTAAAGGAAAAGATGGAGAAATGATTTATCTGATTATGTCTTTTTATAATTTTCAGGAGACGAGGAGGATTTTTCTTCTGCACATGACAAGATAGTAAATTGTGTAACAGCAAGCATTCACATAGCACGCACATCTGATATTATTCAACAGCAGAAGCACTTGATTGAGTTTTTCTTAATTTCACTTTCACCTAACTTTCCATGGGCAGGTATGCCCCTCGTAACATTCTGTATCCTTACCAAGAGAGTAATAGTTTTTCCTGTCCTGATATGCTTGTTTCCTTTCTGCAGTTAAAGTGTCTGTTTTTTCCTCAATTAAGGAGCTATGCTCAAAGCTGCACACAGAGACGGTTGATTCTCAGGATACTTCTCAATATACCAGCATAGTTGCTTTTGTTCATGAGGTGATTCATATCCCAAAGTTGCATTTATGCCCTTAGTAGTGTACCTGGATTCTAATTTGAATTCTTCTGTCACTTCCAGTTGTTCTGCAAAACCTCTGTGAAAGTACTTGAAATTATACAAACAGTAAAAATTGCTCAGGTATGTCATCTTCACTATACTGTTAAGCTTATCAGAAAGAAACTGCATTCCCTCTTTCACATGTGTCATTAGTATTATTTCATCTCGTCCACTATCTACACCTGATTGTCCGCTGTTACGTTGAATGGAGCTCTTCATGCTGGTGACTCTTCCTACCTTTACTTTTTTCCAATTGCAAATTGTGATATCCTCCTCCTCACTTCAGTAATTCAGCTAATTTTCCCTGCTGGTTAGAATCAATTATAAGAATAGATCGCTATTGTATACTTGTTTCTCAGCGGTCCTATCTTCTGGTCACGCAATCTTATTCTATGGTGATGGAAGTTAGTAACCTTTCTGTGGATTTGACATCCTTTCTGACCCACAAGGTTCCCACAGCATGCATTTAGCAGTTTCTGCATTGAAACAGAAACGTGAATGATGCTGAAATGAACTCTGATCTCATCATTCATTTGACAAAAGCTCAATCAGGTTATAGCAGACATTTTTGTGACTAGTATTTGCAATCGTAGAAATTTCTTCCAAGGAAAATTCTTGCTCAGTTTGTTAGGTCTGGGGGTGATATTTTTTCAATCGAGTTATATATTTTTTTCCCGATATTTGATTGTGCACCTAAAACATCCTATCTGTGCACAAACTCAGGTTCACATTGCAGCTTCAGAGTGCCTGCTGGAAATGGTGAACTTATTGAAAGCGACTGGACAGTTGCCTGGTGGAGAAGTGGCAGTCAGCCGTGAGTTTGTGCAAGTCTATGATGTGGAAAAGAATGAGCATGCTAAGTCTTTGCTCAAGAGATGCATTGACATTCTAGAAAACCTCGAAAAAGAGCACAAAGTTTCAAGTTGAATTCAGTGATAATATCTGGACGACAGGGATACCCTTCGCATGGAATGCAGAACCCATTGTATTGAAAAAAATTTGAAATTCAAAGATCTTGAGCTTGTCAAGCAAAGCTGAACTCTACTATACTATAATGTAATGACAAGTCATTTATTAATGATTATATGATTGCATGGAGATCAATCATGTAACCTCGAAATTTTCGAGTTAATGAAATTTCTGATGATTTCTTTTTGTTGTAATCATCATTTCTTATTTTCAGAGTATGTTGATCTTTAACAGTCGAGATTTGTGATTATTTAGTATGTCACATTAGCTAGGTTATATTTTGATAACGAGGATCAAGTGAACTCACTGGTAGAATTGCTAATGTACATTTGAGATGTATAAAGTTAAATTCTCAACAGCGAAAATGTCGTGCTTTTTCTATATCGTTAATTCATTGAACTACTAGTCACTTCAGTTTGAGAAACCTTAAAACTCAAATACTAATTTGAAATAATAATAATATAAAAAAATGGCGGAAACTGGTTCAGCATTCAGTCCTTATCTTTTGACATCCTTTTCATAGAGATTTCATTCTATACTTAAACTTTGCAATGCTCGAATACAGGTCCCTAGAGAACTAGTAGCTTAGTTTAATTAACCAGAATGGAACATCAAAACATTATTGAAGGAATTTCAACTATTGTAATGGCTTGTCTTTTGCTGTAAACAATTGGTACTGTAATGACTATCTCCTCTCTCTTGTTGTGCTTCGCCTCCATGAACAAGACTGAAATCTCTCTTTCAACAACAAAATTTGTCCAATTTGCCTTGTTAACAGAAGTCGAGATTTCATTTACTGTACCTTCAAGTAGTTGTCTCTTGTAAGTCTTAGGACGGTTCATAAAGACCCAACATATGCCCATCCACACACCTCAATGCAGCAACCTACAAGAGCCATGTACGGTATGTGAATGATGGTGGAAAACTAATGCGGATTGCAGCACAAAACTCCGAATCAATATGTAGACAGCAAGCGTAAACCAGTAATAGATTGCCGGTTAACAACTATATGCAAACCACAAAGATATGAACCAATCCAAATAGCAATAACATAGCTTTATAACATGGGAAGGAAACTTATGTCCGTTCAACTTATAATGGTTTAGAGCAGCACATCAAAGTTCACATTTTATGCTAGTTCACAGCAGAATTTGCAATTTCTTTTTATGCTAAAAAATGAAAAAGAAAAAGAATACCAGAGTGGTGAAACAGAATATAGCACAGGTAGCAACTAGGATAAATAGTTTAGATTATTCAATGATAATATTAGAACAATAACAATGATACTAGTAATTAAAAGCGACGATAAGAGTAGAAGAGTAACCTTATGAAATTTTGGTTACCTTTCCATGGATTTCATATTTGATGGGGCCATCCAACTCAGCACCTAAAGCCAATAGCTTAGTCACTGAGTTATTTATATCAGCAACTGTAAAGGACAGGAGGGATGAGTATCCCTTCTGCACCACAACATCACTGTAAAACTAAAGTTAGCAGCTAATCAGTTGTATGCTGTTCAATAACAAAAAAATCAGAATCATAAGCAGAAAAAAAGTGACGAATTGATACAAAGTAATATTAATCAGTAACCAAAAACAGATAATTGTCATAGTTAATGTGCCAGTTTGAGCTGCAGACTAAAACTTGAAACGATTGCATGCAACTTGTGAATCGGCTACTTAATGAAGTTTTGGCAGAAGAATAAAAAAGAAAAAAGGACAGTAGGGTCATCGTACACATTCTCGGCTCCTGAGATCATATTAAGATACAGATGATTGGATAGAGGAGCAATGACTTAAAATGCAGCTGAATATATGCCACAAATACAGTAAGCAAATGATATCAAACTAAACAGAACTCTTAACGAAGCTGGAGGCATATCCAGGGCTGTAAGGGTGATGCAGTAAGAATTGAGGTTTATCATAACTCGACCTTATCAAATGGCAAATCATCCTAATACACACTGAACTGGCCTTATACTCTATCAAAGGAGATTCACCCAGTAGCCTTGACATCATTAAAAGAAATGATTGGAAGCTAACCTTGATATCACTAATCTACAATGCCTAGTCAAATAAGAGTGATTTAATGTATTCCTTCTTACAAACCAAATTTCCTGTCAGAATTGTCCATAAGTTATTCCTTGATCTAAAACTAGTGTAGCAAACATATAACTCACTATGATGTATAAAAGATTTTCTAATCCAACTTACTCTAACTAAAGAAATAATTCATTTTCTTAAAGTATATCAACCAATGATCTAAAAAGGCATGGCACTAGCAAAATTATTAGCACATTCAGTAGCAAAATGAGAATTTGAATCAAAGCAATGTATGCAACTTCTTTAAACATCGTCAAACCAAACACTGCATTAGTTATGCGGCAATTATTTTCTTTTTATGCAGCCAGTCGAACACTGTATTTTTTTATGCCGGAACTAGTTATTCCAAACCATCAACCAATCAATCCCTTACAGTTGGTTATACAAGATCATAATCATCAGCGGTAATGTTTAGAGGATTAATCGAACAAATTATTGCTATTTTACCCTTTTGGATGGGGCGAAACAGCTGCAATGGAAAAAATTCCTGAAATTCTTAAAAACCAACTTTCAAATCTCAGAACGCAAAAATGCGAACTTCTACACAACTTGATCAACAATCAACTGTTTGGTTGCACGGGTATCCAAGAAAATGAAAACAAAATACTGAAATTCTCAAAAACCACTAAATTTCAAATATAACCACACTAAACTACCCAATCTCAAAATCCAAAATGTGCACTTTAACACATCTTGATCGATAATCAACTGTTTGGTTACATGGGTATCCTAGAAAATGAAATAACAATACTGGAAATTTTCAAAAACCACTAAATTTCAAATATAACCACACTAAACCACCCAACCCCAGAACCCAAAAATGTGAACTTTAACCAAATTGATCAAATATCAATGTGGAGATGAAGATAAAAGACCTGGGTGAATGCATGAGAGCAAGTTTGAGGGGTCCAGATTGGAGCTCGGCCCATCTATGAGTACAGACATTAATGGTGAAATCTAAGCCCTCTGAGTAGAATCGTGCTGCTTTTGGAACGTCCTTGTGTAGCTGTAGTGCCCATCTCAATGATGCCGCCATTTTTACCTGTGAGGACATAAGATACACTTTGCTCCTGAAATTAGCGGTTCAGTCGGATCGGGTCGGATCGGGTCAGAGGAGACGGGTTGAACAGGCCCAATAAACTCCATAGGTAAAATGTCAATAAACCTTGGTGATAAATTAAGAAGTCAATGATTGAAAATGAGTGGTAAAAAAAAATGTCAAAATTATTGTATTTTCAATTTTCATAAATAAAACCTTTAAAAAGGTAAAATACTTTAAAAAGGTAAAATAAAAGCTGAAATATCAAGATTAAACTTTGTAAATATTTACACACTAAAAAGTAATGAAAAATCTATATATGGTCAAAATTAGTTGCTCACAGCCCCGAATCTCTTAAAATTTTGCGGGCCCATAAAAAAACCTAATAAACAATCATCATCGCTTCGCCATGACCGTACCTCGATTTTTGGCATTTTAGGGCCATAAAACAGGAATTCAGGACGATTCACAAATTTTCGTGTGCTATAGTCCACGCCATCTGCATGAATTGGGGCAACCGGCTCCAAATCTCCTAAACTTTTACGGGCTCATAAAAAACTATCTAATGAATAATAGTCATTAATTTGTCGTGACCGTTCCTCATTTTTTGGCATTTTATGACCATAAAACAGGAATTTAGGACCATAAAATAAGAATTCAAGATGGTTCTCATATTTTCGTGTGGTATACTCCACGCCATCAATTCGGGAGACCGGCCTTGAATATCCAAAAAAATTGCGAGATCATAAAAACGAACTAATGAACAATAGTCATCGTTTCGCCATGACCATTCTTCATTTCCTAACGTTTTAGGGCCATAAAATAAGAATTCAGGACAATTTTCATATTTTCGTGCTATACTCTATGCCATTTGCATGAATTCGGGCGACCAGCCCTGAATATCATAAAATTTTGCGGCCCCATAAAAATGACCTAATGAACAATAGTCATTGTTTTGCCATGACCGTTTCTTATTTTTTGGTGTTTTAGGGCTATAAAACAGAAATTCAAGGCACTTCCTAAATTTTCGTGTGCGTCCATGCCATCGGCACGAATTCGGGCAAATCATCTAAAATCTTGCGGGCCCATAAAAAATAACCTAACGAACCATAGTCATCGTTTCGCCATAAAATAAGAATTCAGGACAATTTCATATTTTCGTGCTATACTCCATACCATTTGCATGAATTGGGGCGACCAGCCCTAAATATCATAAAATTTTGCGACCCCATATAAACGACCTAATGAACAATAGTCATTGTTTCGCCATGACCGTTTCTCATTTTTTGACATTTTAGGGCGCCATAAAACAGAAATTCAAGTCACTTCCTAGACTTTCGTATGCTATAGTTCATGCCATTAGCACGAATTAGGGCGAATCATCTAAAAATTTGCGGGCCCATAAAAATGACCTAATAAACAATAGTCACAGTTTTGCCACGACAGTTCCTCGTGTTTTAGCGATTTGGGGCCATAAAACAGGAATTGAGGATGATTTTTTTATTTTTGTGTGCTATAGTCCACGCCATGCCATCCGCATGAATTCAGGCGATCGGCACCGAATCTCCTAAAATCTTACCTGTGTATAAAAACCGACCTAATGAACAATAGTCATCGCTTCTCCATGACCGTCTCGTCTTTTAGTGTTTTAGGGCCATCAAACAGGAATTCAACACGATTTCTACATTTTCGTTTGCTACACTCCACGCCATCAGCATGAATTCGGGCGACCGCTCCGTATTTCCTAAAATTTTACGGGCCAATCATAAACGACCTAATGAATAATAATAATTATTTTGCCATGACTGTTCCATATTTTTTTGGCGTTTTAGGGCCATAAAACAGGAATTCAGGACGATTCCTAGATTTCGTGTGTTATAGTCCACGCCATCTCCATGAATTCGAGTGACCGCCCCAAATCTCCTAAAATTTAGCGAGCCTATAAAAAATGACCTAACAAACAATAGTCATCGCTTCACCATGATCGTTCCTCGTTTTTGGCATTTTAGGGCTATAAAATAGGAATTCAGAACAATTTTCAGATTTTTGTGTGTTATAGTTCACGCCATCTGCATGAATCTGGGTGACCGGCCCCGTATCTCCTAAAATTTTACGGGCATATAAAAAATGACTAAGTGAACAATAGTCATCGCTTTGCGATATGACTGTTTTCTATTTTTTGACTTTTTAGGGCCATAAAACAGGAATTAGGATGATTTACGAATTTTTGTGTGTTATAGTCCACGCCATCTGCATGAATCTGGGTGACCGGTCCTGAATCTCCTTAAATTTTGTGGGCTCATAAAAAATGACCAAGTGAACAATAGTTATTGCTTCGCTATGAACATTCCACGTTTTTTGGTGTTTTAGCGCCATAAAATAGGAATTTAGGATGATTCCCATATTTCTTGTACAATAATCCATGCCATGTGCATGAATTCGGGCAACCAACTCTGAATCACCTAAAATTTAGCGGACCAATAAAAAATGACATAATGAACAATAGTCATAATTTCGTCATGACCGTTCGTCGTCTTTTAAAATTTTAGAACCATAAAACATGAATTCATAACTATTCCCAAATTTTCGGGTGCTATAGTCCACGCCATCAGCATGAATCCGGGCGACCGGTCCCAAATTTTCAAAAATTTTGCAGGACCACAAAAAACTACCAAATGAACAATAGTCATCGCTTCGCTACGACTATTCCGTATTTTTTGGTGTTTTAGCGCCATAAAATAGGAATTTAAGACGATTCTCACATTTCCGTACGCAATAATCCACGCCATCTTCATGAATTCGGAGGACCAGCCCCGAATCTCCTAAGATTTTATGGGCCCATCAAAAACGACCTAATGAACAATAGTAATCGTTTCTCCATGATCGTTCCTCGTTTTTATCATTTTAGGATCATAAAACAGGAATTCACAACTATTTCCACATTTTCGTATGCTATAGTTTACGCTATTTGCATGAATTCGGGCGACCAACCCCAAATCTCCTAAAAATTTGCGGGCATATCAAACACAACTTAATGAATAATAGATGACGCTTCGCCAAGACCGTTCCTCATTTTTTGGCCTTTTTGGGTCATAAAACAGGAATTTAGGACAATTTCTAAATTTTTGTACTACAGTCTATGTCATCTACATGAATTCGGGCGACCAGCCCCGAATCTTCTAAATTTTTGTGTGCCATAAAAATGATCTAATGAACAATAGTTATCGTTTCACCTTTATCGTTCCTCATTTTTACCCATTTTAGGGTCATAAAACAGGAATTCAGGGAGATTCTAAGATTTTCATATGCTATATAGTCCACGTCATCTGCATGAATTCGGGCGACCGGCCTCAATCTCCCAAAATTTTGTGGACCCATAAAAAATAACCTTATGAACAATAGCCATTGCTTTGCCATGACCGTTCCTTTTTTTTTTGGCGTTTTAGGGCCATACAATAGGAATTCAGGACAATTTTTATATTTTCGTGTGCTACACTCCACGCCATCAACATAAATTCAGGAGACTGGTCTGTATCTCCTAAAATTTTGCGGGCCATCATAAAGGACCTAATGAACAATAGTCATCAATTTGCCATGATCGTTCCATATTTTTGGCATTTTAGCGCTATAAAATAGGAGTGTAGGGTGATTCCCATATTTTCATGCACAATAATCCACGTCATCTGCATGAATTCGGATGACCGACCCCGAATCTTCTAAAATTTAGCAAGCTTATAAAGAACGACCTAATGAACAATAGTCATTATTTTGTCCTGATAGTTCCTCATTTTTTTGGCGTTTTAGGGCCATAAAATAGGAATTTAGGACGATTCTTAGATTTTCGTATATTATAGACCACGTCATCTGCATGAATTCTGACAACCGGTACTGAATCTCCTAAAATTTTGCAGGCCCATAAAAATGACCTAATGAACAATAGTTATCGCTTCACCATGACTGTTCCTCGTTTTTTGGCGTTTTAATGTAATAAAATAGGAATTTAGGACTATTCTAAGATATTCGTGTGCTATATATAGTCCACTCTATTTTCATAAATTCAGGTGACCGGTCTCGAATCTCCTAAAATTTTATGGGCCTATAAAACACGACCTAACGAGCAATAGTCATTGCTTCGCCATGCTCGTTCCTCATTTTTTGGCATTTTAGGACCATAAAACAGGAATTCAAGACGATTCCCAGTTTTTTGTGTGATATAGTCCATGTCATTTGCATGAGTTCGGACGACCAGCCCTAAATCTCGTAAATGGGCCCATACAAAAAGATCTAATGAAAAATAGTCATCACTTCGCCATAACAGTTCATTATGTTTTACCTTATAAATGCCATAAAATAGGAATTCAAGACGATTCCCAGATTTTTGTGTACTATAGTCTACATCATATGCATGAATTCGGGTAACCAGGCCTGAATCTCCTAATATTTTTCGGGCCCATAAACAATGACCTAATGAACAATAGTCATTGCTTCACTAGGACAGTTCCTCATTTTTTGGCGTTTTAGGGTAGTAAAACAAGAATTAAGAATGATTCTCTAATTTTTGTGTGTTATAGTCCACGTCATTTGCATGAATTCGAGCAATTGGCCCCGAATCTCCTAAAAACTTTCGGGCCCATCAAAAGCAGCTTAATGAACAATAGTCATCGCTTCCCTATGGCCATTACTTATTTTTTGGCGTTTAGGGGCATAAAACAGGAATTTAGGACGATTCCTACATTTTCGTGAACTATAGTGCACGTCATGTGCATGAATTCGGGCGATCGGACCCGAATCTCCTAAAATTTTGTGGACCCATAAAAATAATCTAATGAACACTAGTCATTGCTTTGCCATGACCGTTCCTCTTTTTTGGCGCTTAAGGACCATAAAACAGGAATTTAGGACGATTCACATATTTTCGTATGCTATAGTCCACGTCATCTGCATGAATTTAGGCGATCTGCCCCGAATCTCCTATAATTTTGCGAGACCATCAAAGGCGATCTAATGAACGATAGACGCCGCTTCGCCATGACCGTTCCTCATTGTTTAGCATTTTAGGACCATAAAGCATGAATTTAGGACGATTCCTAGATTCTCGTGTAATATAGTCCACGTCATCTGCATGAATCCATTAAACATGAATTTAGGACGATTCCTGAATTTTCGTGTGCATATAGTCCATGCAATCTGCATGAATTCTGGCGACCGGCCCCGAATCTCCTAAAATTTTATGGGCCCATAAAAAATGACCTAATGAACAATAGTTATCGCTTTGCCTTGATCGTTCCTCATTTTTTCGCATTTAGGGCCATAAAATAGAAATTGAGGGAGATTCTAAGATTTTCGTGTCTATAGTTCACGCCATCTACATGAATCGGGCGACTGGCCCTGAATCTTCTAACAAATTTTGGGCCCATAAAAAATGACCTAATGAACAATAGTCATCGCTTTGCCATGACCGTTCCTCGTTTTTAGCGTTTTAGGCCCATAAAATCATAATTCTAGACGATTTCTAGATTTTCGTGTGCTGTAGTCCATGTCATCTACAAGAATTTGGGCGACCGACCCCGAATATTCTAACATTTTGCGGGCCCATCAAAAACGACCTATTGTGTAGTTACTACCTTAATACACAACTAAATAATTACAAAGCATAGTAATTATAATAACATATTTTTTGGTACACGTATGTGTTTAACATATAGATAAAGTCACTTCAAAACAAATCACTTATGAGCTAAAATTTGATACTTATAATAAAAGAGTAGAAAAAGCATGCCATAACACAATTACAATGTAATTCACGGTGTCATGTTTTGTTGCACAATCATAACTACATACACAGTTTATTATTATTTTTTATTTTGAAAGTGTAACTGCTTTCTCTTAATTACACATAATTCCATGGTGATCACTTAATTACTTGGTCAAACAGCAAAATTATATCCCATTAATCCTAAATTCAATTACAAAGTGGCCTAACAAA
Organism: Nicotiana tomentosiformis; assembly: GCF_000390325.3. NCBI lineage: Eukaryota > Viridiplantae > Streptophyta > Magnoliopsida > Solanales > Solanaceae > Nicotiana > Nicotiana tomentosiformis. The sequence continues at coordinate 122,242,514 of NC_090822.1, forward strand.
AAAAACAATAAAAGTTAAAAAGTATCTAATGAGTGAAGGTGTAGAAATATTTCTGTTTAATTCCAATATCTAAATTTGATCATAATAATCTTACTCAAGCTGATTTTCCCAGTGGTTAAGCGGGAAGACTTAAGATCTTCCGCACACTGTGTGCGCATGGGTTCGGACCCTCATAGCCAGCAATTAATCATGCATTTAGCTGGGTTAGACCGGTAACTTAAAAGGATTATAATTCTGAACTTTTAAGCTTTAAATCCAAGCTTCCACCTCTTTTCTTTAGTGGAAATGACACTTTTAAGCATGGGTTCGAACCCTCATAGCTGGCAATCAATTAATTATGCATTCAGCTGGGTTAGGCCGGTAACTTAAAAGGATTATAATCCCGAGTCCTTAAGGTTTAAATCTTAGCTCCACCTCTTTTCTTTAGTGAAAATGACATCAGGTAGCCACTTTTAAGCATATTATTTAAAATATATCCATATTTTACAATGTATTAGCAGATTAGCCAATTTCGCTCAAACTTCAGGACACGATGTCCTAGAGTTTAAACCTCAAAGTTCAAAGTTCAGTACATCGTGTCCTAAAGTTCAAAAATTATGTCCAGAAGTCCTGAATTTCAAACTTAGTCCTGAAGTTTGGGTGAATTGGCTAATCTTTATATACAAAAACTATACACTTTTTTATATATTTTTTCAGCAACTGAATTTAAATAATTTATGGCGTGGGCTAAAAATAATAATACCCTTATAAATTATGGATATATTTTAAATAGCGAGCTTAAAAGTAACTATTGCTACACTTTGCCCTTTTCTTTACCTTACATTGTTAGAAAATACAGTATCACTCTTACTAAATCAACTATACCAATATGCAAATATATTTGCAATCTAAAATGAAGATTGTCCATGTGAATTTCAACCAGGCTGGTTTTAATCATGTTCACATTTACTTTTAAGTCCAATGTTTTTACGAATCTTCTTATCGACTCATAAAGTCATAGTAATAAATTAAGATGGACTTAAATGGAACAACATTGGAAAGTGATATTTCGTAGCTGACCTCAACTTATTTGAGATCAAGGCATAATTGTCGTAACTTCAACATCTAACTGAAGCAAATTCATCGTTCCCCTAAAATATTTGCAACTCTATCAATGTAACTCTGCTAGCTGAACAAAATTCGATGTCCTACAATGATTTAAAAATGTTATCACTTTTTACCGTCTAACAAAAAAACATGAATATACAAGCAAAACAGAATCAATTGGCAAGGTTGTGTTATAATCAGTCTTCCACCATTTCTGTTTCCTCAGCCATTATGATCTCCACATCCCGGATATCTCGCTTCAAAACATTGCCAAGCCTAGCAATAGCCTCAGTTTGCTGTTGCAAAACCTGCCCAAATGGAAGATTTTCATTAGTCTACAGAACCACCGATAACCACCATTTGCAGTAAATATAAGTGATCAGACATGTACTAAAAATCAGAAGAAACAACACTAGCGGAAATCAGATGTGGATGTGAGAGTTGCGTCTGCTGAAACCTTACAAATTTCAAGGATGTTCAACTACGATATGTCTGAGCCTCACTAATTCACTTCCCGACTAAATTCATCCAATTATAGAAGCCGCAAACTCATGATAGTAATTAAACTCTTCATTTTTTTTCTCTTCCTTTTCCCTTTTACCTAATTCGTTTTACATCTTTTGCACTGATAGCCACTCCGCAGAGCAGATACACAATTGAGTTTGACAAGTACCAGGGCAGGAAAGTGATAAAGGCAAAGAGCACATATTGGGATATAAGCTTAAGCAGACCCGACATTCTCAATATGGTTACAAAGTGCTATTACACCACCACAACTTACAGATAGTGATGAGGAACAGCATTTAGTTATTGTAGATTTATAGCAGACAGAATGTTTTGCACATACCTCCTGCATGTCAGCATGTAGAGGCAAAGAGGACATATCACACCTTTTATTTTGGATAAATTAAAGCACATCTTACACTTGACAATATAGTTCCAAGGTGTGATTAGACAACCACAACTTACAGAAAGCCATAAGGAACATCATTTAATTTATGTTGCCAACAGACTGTATTGCTCATACCTCTTGCATGTCAGCAAGACTCTCTTCATGAATTTTAGTTGAACCAGGGAGAACAGAAGCACCTCCAAGGCCATTTTGAACACGGCATACAGTGAGCAGATTCTGAACCCTCCTTGAAAGTTCTGCTCCCGAACCTCTTAACTGTAAGTAGTATCTGTTTGTCAGAAGTCTAGACCGCCAAAAAGCACTCAAGAAGATTAAAAGACTAGGCTACTAACCTGTCTAGTGATGGCAGCCAACTTCTCTGCCAATTCAGCTTCTCCTTTCATCAAAGGCAATCGACAACCTTTACCTTCCAGTGCCTCTAGTATTCTCATTACCTGTGTAGTGCAGGCAAGCAAGAACAACAGTACAATAAGCATAAATGCAGAACCTAATAGTGCAAACAAGAGTCTTGTGTAATTATTTTAATGGAAGCGAAAATCAGGATGCTGGTGATCCTTGACCATCATTAAAAGGACACATCTCACAGATAGTATGCTTATAATTTGGTTTAAGCCAATGATAAATTACTAATCACAGTTAAAGAGACATGTACGAGTTTTCACTAATAGAAAATTAAGATTATAAGAAAGGCCAAATAAGAATTGCACCCTTAAAAGGCGTCTTTGAAGACCTTGCTCTTTCTGTCTCATTCTTTCGATCCAGGGAAGGGTATCAGCTTGGAAATGCCTTTGCAGCTGCATTCATTGAAAGTCAAGCCAGCAAGGGCAGCATAATGCAGAAAATAGAAGACACTTTTGGGACACCATGTGCAAGCACACAATAAGAGAGGAGAAAGGAGACGAACCGTTTTCACATTGCTCTGTGTCATTCGCAGCCTCTCAGCATCCGAAACTATGACTTCATCTTGCAGCTACACGAATTCAATTGGGAAATATCAATTACCAGGAACCACAACCCATCCCCACCCTGGAACTCAAAATTTAGAGGAAAACTCAAAACAAATGAAAGGCTGCCATTAAAATGAGAAAGTATGATGCAAAGGCATCTCAAATGCTTGAAACGCCTATCATACAGGGGCAGACATGAAAAGATGAGAACTAGAAAATCCTAATATTAACCTCACCGGCTAAAAAGTAATTTAACTAATTAATTATAATTTAACTAAATCTATAGAACATCTATAAGATCGGCAATGTTATATGGTAGTGAATGTTGGGCTGCTAAAGTCCAACATAATGACATATCCACAAGATGCGTGTTGTAGAGATGCGGATGCTAAGATGAATGTGCGATCATACAAGATTAGATAAGATTTCAAATAACCACATTCGCCACAAGGTGTATGTAGTATGCGTTGAGGATAAAATGAGAGGTCGCTTGAGATGGTTTGCCCATGTCTTGCATTGACCTATAGATACAATAGTGAGTTAAGGTGTAAAAAGGGATGGGGTAGACCTAAAATCACATGGAAGGAAGGTGTTTCGAAAGATCTGCAAATCCTTGAAATCAATGTAGGCTTAGCTAAAGATATGGCACAATGAAAGAAAAATATCCATATAGAATTACAGATGATGCCTACTAGGTAGGAATATGCTTTAGACTTGTTAGAGAATTTTTAATATTATAATTATTATTACTATTATATATATATATATATATATAAAACTTATTTTTCACTTTCACTTCTATCTTATTTTGGTACGCTGATGATATGGGTTGAGTAAAAAGAAAGACGTGAGGATTCATATCGATGACCCCAACTTTTTTGGGGTTGAGGCATAGTAGTTGATGTTGTAATCAAGAGCGGGGATAAACACAAGGCATCAGGCCGGGATGGTTTGTCTACAGGTTTCTACAAGCATTGTTGCCCGACAAATGTGCGCTATTAACCATTGCCCATAGTCTGGAGCATTTGAGAGAAGCTTAAATTCCTCTTATATTGCCATTTGGAATGATGTTCTCGTAAATAATCAAAAAAGGAAATGACATCACCTTTTTTTAGGTGGTAGAGTTATTTTGATAAACAGTGTTCTTGAGCTCTTCCCACTTACACCATGTCTTTGTTTCTTGCCCTTACTTCAAACTTGAAACGTATGTAATGTCATGGGCGGCTTTCCAACCATGCCCCATGACCCCTTGGACGCGCCCCGTGGCGTCCTGGCCAGCTTCCCAACGCCCGTCGCCACGGTCGGCCCCGTGGTCTCGGCAGCTCCAAGTGACAAGCGCGCATGTGCCTCTGTCGCCCCACCGATAGCCATCGCCAGCGCCCAGCCACAGGCAGATGCCAACAGCGCCGCGCGCATAGACAATGCCGCGCACGCAGACCCTGATGCTAAAGACAAAGTTGCTGCCAACGGACTTGTTGCTGCTTTGTAGAAGACTAAGTCCTTTTCATTGTAAATATAGAGTATTTTTGCTGCATTTTCTTTAAGTGTGATTTTCCAGCTTTCATAGATCTAGTCATGTAACTTTGGTTTATTTTTTTAAGCATTATTAAGGGGGACCAAGCAATCAAAACTTTCAAGCAAGCAAACAATTCTCTGTACTGGTGTCTCTCCCCCGACACCGTCTTGTTTTCTGTAATAGCTTTCATTCAATGCAATCAAGCTTTCTTTCATTCTCAATTCTCTTTTCTGCTCTCTTTCAATTGCTCATGACATTGGTTTTTCCGTACGGCACTGACAATCTAGTCTAGCGTACGGAAGGGACCTCAGTTGGCGGACAGCAACCGTACTGACATCGGTTGCTTAGCCTTACGTCGCCCTTCCAAGGAACTTCAGGAAGGCGCCGCGTAACAGTTGGTATCAGAGCCTAGGCTCGACATCGGACGAGGGATTACATTGCAATTACCACCATTTCTGACCATGGTGAATTATGGGGATCGCATCGCGACCCTTGAGGGAACGGTTGACGCATTACGGCCCATCGTGGAAATGGTGCCCGATCTAAAGACCAGCCTAGTGCAAAGGTTGGATGACCTGGACCGCAGACTCATCCAGGCCGAAGTTGACATAGAAAACATCAGTCGCGACTCTGAAGGAGACCGGCAAACAGCAGCCACAGAGGCAGCTGAAATTTTTGGTAAATTTGAGGTCCTCCAGCAGGAGCGTGCCGAGGATTTAGCCAACAGGGAACAAGAGGCAGACAGGGTGACTGCCATGCAACAAACTATAGACAACTTGACAGGCCAGCTCAATGTTGTCAATGCTGCTTTACAAGGTCTACTTCGAGGTGGCGGAAACCAATTTGGAGGTGGTGTGAACCTCGCCCCTATGGCCCAAAAGCTGAAAATTCCTGAGCCAAAGCCATACAGTGGAGCTCGGAATGCCAAAGAAGTGGAAAATTTCATTTTCGACATCGAGCAATACTTCGATGCCGTGGGAGGCCTAGAAGAAGCTAAGAAGGTAGCAACTGCTGCCATGTATCTTCAGGGTGATGCCAAACTCTGGTGGCGGGTGAAGTACGAAGCCATCAAGGCTGGTGAAGATGCCCTCGAGACATGGGCGGAACTGAAGGCAGCCATACGCCTACAGTTCTTCCCCGAAAATGTTGAGTACAATGCCAGGAGAAAGTTGCGGGAGCTCTGCCAGACCAAATCAGTGCGAGATTACGTGCGGGAATTCTCCGCGCTCATGCTGAACATCCGTGACATGGGGGACAAAGACAAACTCTTCACCTTCCTGGAAGGGTTGAAACCTTATGCCCGGATGGAGTTGCAGAGACAAAGGGTAGACACGTTGCCTAAGGCAATCCAAGCAGCAGAGTGCCTTGGGGATTACCAAGTGGAAGCCCGGAAGGATAGGCCTCAACAGCCTGTCCGAGGAGGATACAAAGGGGGCCAACCAAACACTGGCGGCCCTAGCAGAAGTGGAGGAGACCGGAGTGCACCCTAATCCAAGGCTCCCTCTTCCGGCAGTACTAGTGTTGCATCTAACAACAATGATCGGGGGAGGAAACCCCCCCTCAGGATGTCGTCGTTGCGGCGGACCACATTGGAATAATGAATGCCCACATGCACAGATGAACGCCCATCAAGCTTTTGAGGATGGGACGGATGACGACGCCGATGATGCGGACCAGACCGAGCCAGTAGGTGCATTCAATGCAATTGTTGGCTCCATTTCTGAGCCCTTAGCAGGAACCAGTGCCGGTATCCGCAAGAAGAAGGACCCCTGTCCAATTGTTAGGAAAGGAAATAAGAAGGCGAATTTGAGGACTCCTCCTCATCAAGAGAGGACCTTAATGTTCGTTGACATAAAAGTAAATGGCAGGCCCATTCGGGCAATGATAGACACGGGTGCCACCCACAACTACTTTGCCTCGACTCAGGTGAAGCGTCTTGGACTAGTTGTAGGAAAGGGCAAAGGTCGTGTGAAGGCTATCAACTCACCACCTCAACCAGTGGGTGGAATAGCCAAAGAAGTACCAGTGAAGCTTGGCCCTTATGAAGGAAAGTTCAACCTGCGCGTAGTGATCATAGATGACTTTGAGTTAATAGTGGGGTTGGAATTCCTGAGACAGACCAATACCATGCCCTCACCGTATGCAGACATGCTACTGATGAAGGGGGCAAATGGGGCCAAGCCCTGCATTATTCCGTGCATTCCCATGAAGATGGCAGCCGAGAACATCTCGGCCTTGCAGTTGAAGATGGGGGTAAAAAGACATGAACCCACGTTCCTGGCTACCCTCTGCATGGAAGATATAGAACGCTCCTCGGGTCCCATTCCTGCACCCGTGAAGGAGTTGCTTCTGGAATTTGAAGACATCATGCCACAAGACATGCCAAAGCGCCTTTCGCCTAGGCGAACTGTGGACCATGAGATTGAGTTGGTGCCGGGTGCGAAGCCACCTACCCGGGCGCCGTACAGAATGTCACAACCCGAACTCTCCGAGCTTCGGAAACAATTGACGGAAATGCTAGACACATGGATCATTGTGCCCTCCAAGTCCCCATACGGGTCCCCTGTGCTATTCCAAAAGAAACATGATGGTAGTTTACGACTCTGTGTGGATTACCGGGCTCTAAACAAAATCACCGTGAAAAACAAGTATCCTATTCCGCTAATGGCGGACTTGTTTGATAGACTGGGTGGTGCGACGGTATTCACCAAAATAGACCTGAGGACAGGTTATTGGCAAGTTCGGATTGCAGATGGTAATGAGCACAAGACGACCTGTGTGACAAGATATGGGTCGTACGACTTCCTGGTTATGCCCTTTGGCTTGACTAACGTGCCAGCCACATTTTGCACCCTGATGAACCAAGTCTTCCGAGAATACATTGATGAATTCGTCGTGGTTTATTTGGATGACATTGTGGTATATAGCCAGACACTGGAAGAACACCTGGAGCATTTGCGGAAGGTCCTAGCCCGATTGCGGGAGCACGAATTATATGCGAAGCTTTCCAAGTGCTCCTTTGCTCAGAAACAAATTGACTTCCTCGGACATGTCATCGAGGAAGGGAGGATCAAGATGGACCAGCAGAAGATTCAGGCCATTACAGAATGGCCGCCTCCTAAGGATATACATGCCTTGAGGTCGTTCCTTGGTCTATGCAACTTCTATCGGCATTTTGTGAAAAGTTACTCCCTCATTGCAGTGCCGCTGACAGAACTTCTCAAGAAGGCCACCCCGTGGGATTGGGGCCTCAAGCGGGCAGAGGCCTTCGACGTATTGAAGATGGCTATGTCTAGTAGCCCAGTCTTGGCCCTCCCTGACTTGGCCAAGCCATTCGAAGTGCAAACGGATGCCTCCGACTATGCACTTGGTGGAGTATTGCTACAAGAAGGGCATCCCGTAGCGTACGAGAGCCGGAAACTGAAGGATGCAGAGCGGCGCTATGCCGCTCATGAGAAAGAATTATTGGCTGTCGTTCATTGCTTACGCCTTTGGAGGCATTATCTACTGGGAGCCCCATTCGTGGTCAAGACAGACAACACAGCCGTTAGCCATTTCATGACCCAGCCAAAGCTGAATGGTCGACAGGCTAGGTGGCAGGAACTCCTAGCGGAATTTCACTTCAACCTGGAGTACCGAAGTGGAAAGACCAATCATGTTGCTGATGCACTCAGTCGGAGGGCTGATCTAGCATCGATGTGTGTACTCGCCGCCCTAAAGGGAAGCGAAGTAACCACCACCATAAAAGACCATAAAAGACCAGATACAGGATCTACTCATCAAGGATCCTGCTGCACAGTATTTGGTTGATTTGGTAGGACAGGGCAAGACTCGTCAGTTCTACACCGAAGATGGTTTCTTGAAGGTGAAATGGAACCGACTTTATGTTCCTAAAGGAGGAGATCTGCGACGGGCTCTTCTTGCAGAATGCCACGATACTTTGTGGGCCGGTCATCCCGGCGAGGAACGCACCATGGCATTACTTCGCCGTGCATATTATTGGCCTCAAATGGTCGATGACGTCGCTCAGTATGTGAAGACTTGTCTAGTATGCCAGAAAGATAAGTCAGACCGCTTGACGCAGGCAGGGCTCTTGGAACCACTAGCTGTACCAAAAAGACCTTGGGAAAGCGTTTCCCTGGACTTCATCACCGGATTGCCCAAGGTCGGAGATCTCACAACTATCTTGGTTGTGGTGGATCGGTTTTCCAAGTATGCTACCTTTATAGCAGCCCCACAATATATATCAGCAGAAGATACAGCTCGACTATTCTTCTCTCATGTCGTCAAATATTGGGGCTTACCTAAAGACATTGTTAGTGATCGCGACTCACGCTTCACTAGCAATTTTTGGACCCAACTCTTTAAGTGCCTCGGGTCAAAATTGAGTCATAGCTCAAGTTTTCATCCGCAATCTGATGGCCAGACGGAGCGATTCAATGGCATGCTAGAGGAATATCTCCGGCACTTTGTGACCGGATCGCAGAAGAATTGGGTGAAGCTTCTGGATGCTGCTCAACTGTGTTTCAATTCACAAAAGAGCTCAAGTACCAACAAAAGCGCTTTTGAAATTGTTACCGGACAGCAACCGCTACTCCCACACACAGTGAACGCACCAAACATGTCAAAATCTCCTCGGGCTGCCAGCTTCTCAAAAGAATGGAAGCAAAATTTGGAGATAGTGCGGAGCTATCTTGTCAAAGCCCAAAAGCGGATGAAGAGGCATGCTGATCAGAATCGCCGCTTTGTTGAATACCAAGTGGGAGACAAAGTGATGGTCAAAATCCCAAAGCGGTACTTGTTTGCAGGGGTCCATGACCCTCGCCTATTGCAAAAATATATTGGACCCTTGTCCATTGAAAGGCGCATTGGGAAAGTTGCAAACCGGGTGGATACCCCAGCTTGGTGGAAAATCCATCCTGTTTTCCATGTCAGTCTCCTGAAACCTTTTCGGGAAGATATGGAGGATCCTTCACGAAGCCAACTCACAATACCAAGTATTCGAGGCCCCAATTCAACCGGGAAAAGGCATGCTGAAGCTATTCTTGATGATCGAGTGATTCACGCCTCAAGAAAAGATCACCAGGAGTTCTTGGTGAAATGACAGGGATGTGATGTAGAGGAGAATACTTGGGAGAGGGGAACAAACCTCAAAGCCTACAAGAGCCTGATTGATGATTACCTTGCAAGGAAGGCGCCGAGGACGTCGCCAACTCAGGTGGGGGAGAATGTCATGGGCGGCTTTCCAACCATGCCCCATGACCCCTTGGACGCGCCCCGTGGCATCCTGGCCAGCTTCCCAACCCCCGTCGCCACGGTCGGCCCCGTGGTCTCGGCAGCTCCAAGTGACAAGCGCGCATGTGCCTCTGTCGCCCCACCGATAGCCATCGCCAGCGCCCAGCCACAGGCAGATGCCAACAGCGCCGCGCGCATAGACAATGCCGCGCGCGCAGACCCTGATGCTAAAGACAAAGTTGCTGCCAACGGACTTGTTGCTGCTTTGTAGAAGACTAAGTCCTTTTCATTGTAAATATAGAGTAGTTTTGCTGCATTTTCTTTAAGTGTGATTTTCCAGCTTTCATAGATCTAGTCATGTAACTTTGGTTTATTTTTTTAAGCATTATTAAGGGGGACCAAGCAATCAAAACTTTCAAGCAAGCAAACAATTCTCTGTACTGGTGTCTCTCCCCCCTGACACCGTCTTGTTTTCTGTAATAGCTTTCATTCAATGCAATCAAGCTTTCTTTCATTCTCAATTCTCTTTTCTGCTCTCTTTCAATTGCTCATGACATTGGTTTTTCCGTACGGCACTGACAATCTAGTCTAGCGTACGGAGGGGACCTCAGTTGGCGGACAGCAACCGTACTGACATCGGTTGCTTAGCCTTACGTCGCCCTTCCAAGGAATTTCAGGAAGGCGCCGCGTAACAGTAATTATGTATAAATTGGGAAGGGAGTTTCTTTGGCAAGGGAACAAGCAGTCCAAGGCTTTTTGCCCTGTAAAGTGGAATAACGATACGAGAGACAAGAAAAGTGGTGCACTTGCCATTAAGAACTTAAGGATCACAATGTTAGTCTCTTGACGAAATGGAGTTGGAGGTTTAACAAATAGGACAATGGATCTTGGAGAATCTTAGTTGATAAAATACACTCTGATGGACTCCCTGGCGCATTAAAGCCTCAACTGCTTCTCATTTCAGAGTCTACAGGTTGTGGTAGAGATATTAGATTCTGGGAAGATGCTTGGTTGGGACATACTCATCTAAAAGATCTTTTACATGAATTGAACTTAAACGGAGAAGTGAGGATTCATATAACCGACCCCAACTTGTTTGGGACTGGCGTGTAATTGTTGTTGTTGTTTCACAACATCTCCTCTAAGCACAATGTTGTAGTTGTTGATACAGATCCAAAAAAAAAAATGTTGTTGCTGAACTCTTTCAGATAAAAATTGGAACCTTTTCTCAGGGGAAACCTAAATGACTGGGAAGTCGAACGAACATGCTCCCTTTTAAGTTTACTTAGCACTACTGTTTCAAATCATCCTAAGGGGGACTCTTTTAAATGGAAGGGCCACTCAACTGGCATTTTTTCTGCTAGGTCTTGTTACAAACTATCACTTGCAATAAGAATATCTGGCCTTGAAGGAAGATATGGTATAAGAAGACTCCTTTGAAGGTCTCATGTCTTGCATGGCTCGTGGCCAAGGAAGCGTGTCTCACTCCGTCAAATCTCCAGAAAAGAGGAATGCAACTCTGTAGCAGATGTTCCCTTTTCTAGAGAACCCTGAAGGTCTGTCACCTTTTATTGCACTGCAAGATCTCTTGCTAGATATGGAGCATGTCTTCACAATATGACCTTTGACAATGCTCCACTCTATTTTGGACTATTTGCATAGCTGGAGCAAAGTGAGAATAAAGAAGAAGGCATGGAAGCTTTGGAACACTATACCTTTGGTCATTTGGTGGACAATCTGGACAGAGAGAAACAATAGAATTTTGAAGGCAAATGGAGAAATATACATAGCCTTAAGCACAGATGTATTTTTTGCTAGCTTTTTTGTGCAACCTGGTCATTGTAAATGATCTATTCCACAATATAAATGATCGTATAATTGCACAATCTGTAACTCTCCATGCACTATCTTAGTGTTGTTCATATTCTTATATAAAAATAATATATTCCTATTTGGTAGGGTATAAAAGTATGTGGCATAGTATGACGATATTTTTTGTTGTCATTTTTGTGTATTATGGTTGATATCAATATCGAAGCGTTGATTCAAAAAGTGATATCAAATAACAGTTGGGATATTTATAAGAGAAAATGGTTTTTGCGGTGGAAGAAGTCATTTTCCCAATTTGGTTGAAATAATTTTTCTTGAGGAAAACATTTTTCAGATTTCAAGGTAATGAAACACTAGAAATATTCTCCTCAAGGAAGACATTTCCCACAAATTTCTTTTTTCTATAATACCAAACACACTCCTAAGTGATTAATTTGAAAGTACCTTGAGCCGCTCGGAGAGATCCTTGAAGCCGTGAACAAGCTGAGGCCACAAGCGCTCACGATCAGTACTCTCCATGCCTTCAAGTTTGCCCATTGCCTCTGCCCACATAATCTAGCAATCCAAACTAATTCATCGCACTTACCAAATACTCCCAGCAAGAAACAAGGAAAGAAACCAGGATGCCTATACTGAAATGAAAATTTTAACCATATTGAACTCACATCAGATACACCAGCATGCTTTGTCCTATATTGAGGTTCCGTTACACTGAACAAAAGATGCTGCAAAACCACCATAAATACACATAAATGACAAGAGTAAAATATAACCAACTATACACACCCAAAAGATGGAAGCCTTCCAGTCATGATTTAAAAAGACTGTAATTGTTTTTTCTTTTATCAGGTACAAAAGACTGTATATTTAACAACTGAGAGAAACACAAGATGTTTTGAGGGAATTTCTACTCCAAATTACATTCTTAAGGCTAGATGTTTAGCAAGTTTATGTAGCTGGAGTAACCTTTCCCCTGTAAATTCCCCAGAATCCTTTTGGACTTTGTTAGCTCCTTAACTTTAGACTAGGCCTTTTGTAATAGAGCTAACAATGTTTTTACTGCACTGTACATTTTGCATCTTCTTGATGCCTTATATGAAATCCATTATCTTATCAAACAAAAAAAAAACTGACGTATCAAAATAACCAATTCTAAGTTCATAAATATTTTCACGATGCTAGCAAACATCTCCAATGAGATAAATAAATGATTCAGTGACTACTTCACAAGTGACGATGTACTACTCTGTGATCTAACAATTTCATTTAATTCCCTTACCTCTCCAGGATAAGCTAGCCTAGTAGGAAAAGAGAAAAATCAAACCTTGAAAGCATACTTAGTGTTCCCGGGCTCCTCCTTGTACGCATCAACAATTGCCTGAAACAAATATACACAACACAACAAACATACTGAGTTTAAGTTGCAGTAGTAACTCCGAGAATAAGTATTGAATAAAATGGAAAGCAACCTGCTACAGGAAATGAGCATTGGTTCTAAGAAGAAATCGATCCTTGGACAACCACACTTTGGGACAGCTCCTTGGTGGTGACTCCCCTATCCTTTCAATTTTATCCATTTTTTTAATAAGTAAACTGAGAATAAATTATTATTTTTCAATTTATCGATTCCCGGGTCTTCTTTATTGAATAAAAGGTCCAGAGTTGCCTATTTTTTATGTCTAAATTAGGAACTTCCAATAATATTTTTTTTCTTGTGCCTGGTAGTAGTCTCTGCAAACATTAATGGTTTTAACCATGACATGCTCTTTAGCATCAACCACTTTAACATTTGAAGCCATATAAGGCTTTCTTCAACTACTAAAAGCTTTTTACACAGATCAGCAATTATGTCAAGGGGATTCAAATAAACCATTTTGCATTAAAATCTATGTTGCGCGGACTTTCCAAAATGCTGCTGCACATCGGATCCTCTAAAAAGACACTACATTTGGAGGATCCGACGCGCACCCAGTGGCATTTTCGGAGAGTGAGAGCAACATAGATTAAAATTAAACCACGGCTCTATATTATTGAAACACTTGTGTGACACAAGAAAGAAATGTATCCGCAAGAATGGGCAAAATGTTTGCATACTTGCCTATAATAGAAACTTCTAAAACAAATATGATTTGAGATTAAAAAAAAAAGAAATAAAATTAGTACCTGTAAATCCCTATCAGCGAGAGAGAAAGGGAGGGGAGCAACAGGAGCCATCTGAGTAGTTAATTGAGCATTATTAGCGAAATTAGGTTGTTGACCAAATGAAGCAACGGGTGGTGTGGAAAAGCTGAAGGGAGAAGCCGAACTCTGGGGTGTTTGAAATAAGGAAGTTTGTTGTTGTTGCTGTTGTGAGAATGGTGTTGAAAATAGTGAGGATCCAAAGCCAGTGCTGAAAGAGGAAGTTGACGGCGTGCCGAAAGCTGGGGTTGAATTGGACGGAGTACCAAATAATGCTGGAGTGGAAGAGGGAGTGCCGAAGGCGGAGGAAGAAGTCTGACCTCCGAACATTGTTGTTGGAGTAGTCGACACCGTAACCCTAACCTTTTGCTTAGCTTATGGAGTTGAGTCTAGTGCTACTGACCTTCAGCCATTTTCTTTTGGAATCCACCTATCTCCTGTCAAATTCTTGCTAGGGAAAAAAAAGAAGGGATTTTTAGCCTCATTATTAGAAACCATTTATTTAGGTTGCTTGTTAATTACTTTATATACTTATATTTACTAGTTTTATACAAAATCATAAAAAAGAGGAAATGCAATATACCTTAAATATAGCGTATCAGTTATACATAATCCCCTACATTTAAGATTCTCTTCCTTTTCCGAAGGATTACAAAAATATCTTCACTCTTTCTTTTAACAATTACCCAAATTTGTACTTGCCCACCGTAAAAATTCTCACTTACCTACTGATACCCGAAATCCTTCTAACCTAAAAATCTCGCTTACTCACTCCTCTTCCAAAGCTTTTGATATCCGATTTCTCTCTTCCAATCATCCACTGTTATCCCCCAAAATTGTAGATTCTTTCCTCTTCCAAACATTTTGATATTCGATTTCTCTCTTTCAATCATCCAAAATCTCTTTCTTATTTATACAATACATAAGAAATTCGAAAATTTGCTCTACAATCAAGTTGTGGGTAAGTTGTAGATACAATACTAATACAATTATAATACTATTATATTAAATTTTTAGTGTAGAGTTGTGATTGAAACTTGAGGAAGATAAAGATCATAATTGTATTATAATTTTTCAGAAAATGTATCGCGATTGTATTATAATTGTATATGTTGCATGAATTGTATTACAAATGTATGATAATTGTATATTGTTACGAGCTGTTCTTTCTAGGCAACAAGAGGATTCCGAATGCCACAAAGACCAACCTCAAGGAACCTTACAGGTTATTAGTGTCTCAGTTCCTTCTTGGATGCAGGAGATAACACACAGTTATGAAGGAGACCCTAAAGCTGCAGAAGTAATATTTGTATCACAAATATGATATTTGTATATTAATTTATTAGTATTGTATCAGGTATTATTTTGTGTATTAATGTACCATATACAAGTTAGATATAATTATGATATAAGTATGATATATTTATATTTTAGGCATTGATGTATCTGATACAATTCAACTACAATTATGATACAATTATCATACAATTTTTGAATAGTTTTTAATAATATAAAGTTGTCGGCAATGATGAAGAGAGAAGATGGAGATTCAGGACGTAGATTAAGGGATTTTGATTTTTTTTTTTTTAAGGAAAGAGAAGAGGAGAAGGGAAAAAAAGGAAAGAATGTAATTGAATCCCTTAATTGAAGGCACTAATAATAGGGTGAGAGCCTTTTAAGAAGCAATGTATATAAGTTATAAGAAAAACCTAGATACTTATTAAAAACTGCAAAACATAAAAAACATAGGTAAATAGGTTTCTAATATAGTATAGCTAGGTAAAAATCTCCAAAAAAATTTGGTTTCCGCTTTAAAGTTGTTTGGATTGTTGTTACATGTCGTTTCATAATGTATAGTATTGTATTGTATTGTATTGTATTGTTTGATGATTACAATATTTGGATAAATTGTATCGTTTGTCGTCGTTTCATGATGTCATGCACCAATAATATGAAAAATAAACTTGCAATATTACAAAGAAAATATAGGATACGAAGTAATATTATTGTATAAAAGAATAGGGTAAAGGATAAAATATGATTATTTAATAATTAGGAATGGTTATGAGAGAAAAAAAGCAAGATAACGACGCCACCACACCAAATCTGCCGTTGCATAAAGTGGCACTTTTCGTTGTTACTTAAGGACAGATTTAACGATAAGATACAATAAAATTTAAGTAACAATCAAAACAAACAGTATATTTAAAGTAACAATACGACACAATACAATAGGTAACAACCATCCAAACAAGTTACAGTGTCTAATATCGGTATTAGGGGTAAAATTTTACTTTAGGGATAAAATTTTATTTAATAAAGTTGACTTCACACCAAAGACTCGAACCCAAAATACCAAAAGAGCAATAGCTTCAAAAAGGCGAGCATGTGTATCCCAATTGTTTAGTATAATATTTTGCATGATATAAATAACATATTAAAAATGATCTTATTTAAGTGACATGTTGAAATCAAAATGATCTTTTTGAAGGAGCTGAATTTTCATGCATTACGCAAATATAAAAAGGTCATAATTTATGATCGAATATTGGATGCCGAGGGTTATACTTTAGAGCTGTAGGCTATAAAATCGATATTCCAACGGACTATTTCAGCCAACTCTATATGTTGTTAAAGAAACTTATGGAATTCAATGTTGTTTAAAAGGGTAGTTGAAGGAAAAAGTAAATCCACTCATAGTGAGGATTTATATTTTGAGGACAAAGTTAAAGTTACTCTAGGGATAATTTTGGCTAAAAACTCTATAGAGCTCAGCGAGAATAATCTTGAACGATTGAGAAAGAAATCAACATGAATAATCTCAGTATTGATGATAAGTGAAACAAGCAGGGAGTATCACAGTATGTAATCACTTGGAGAAACAATTAAAAGCATCTAAAATCCAGTTTTTTTGAGTAATAAACAAGAAGTGAAGACGACCACCGACCTTGCAGCACCTACGATACAGTTGAACTTAAGCATAGATACCGTATTAGTAAGTTTATAAGACTCGCGGATTATATTAGTAGGTATGTAAAATTAATAGCAAATCCATATATTGTGTAGACAGCTATGATCAATGAAGTCTGTCAAATACCTAAAATATAAAAGGAAAAAGAAGGGTCAAGTGTTCAAAAGATAAAATGGGCCTTGATGCCACAATGCTAATAGTTCAGACCTACAGAAACCAGTAACTGGGGCCTTTCACAATTTAATTAAGGAAAATTGAAGTGCAAACATCAATGCTTCCCCTACAATCTTAAGCATGAAAAAGTATAAAAAGCTAACAATAGATAAATGGACACCTTAAACTCTTCCATGTAAAATTTTCAAGGCCGAGACTAACTTATGTTGTACAACAGAAATGCTAAAAGAATCCACAGAAGCATAACAAAAAACATTGGTTATCGGCCCGATTACTTCCTCGATTTCTTCCTTGATTTGGATGAAGCCTTAGGCTGCTCGGTTCCTGCATTTTGAGAGGCTCCTTTTGGATTAGCTGGCTGGTTTGATTTCGTATCACTACTGCTCGCTGCCTCTTTAGCCACTGCACCCTGAGAACCTCTAATTTGAGCTGCTCTCTTATCCTTTCTCTTTGGTCTATAGCTAGACCTCTCCCTCTTGGGAAGCCACCTTTCTGGATCAGGTGGAGGTCCTGGATTGGCCGGGTCAAATCCTTTTGGATATTTTGGCTTTCTCTTCCTCTTTTTCTTCGCCTTATCCTTGTTCTTTGCTTCATATGTTTCAGTGACACCAACTGCTGGACCTTTCTCCGCATGCTTGGCACCAGAAGTCTTCTCCAAACTGTCCACATCTATTGCTTTCAAACCAGGTAGTGGTTTTAGCTTCTTCTCGTAGACTTCTGCTTTCTCAACATCTCCATGGGCAGCAGTCTGGATCAATCCAACTAAAGCCTCAATACTTCCATGGCTTTTTACTAGCTCCTCGTACAGCCGTGCTGCCTCCTCCTTCCTTCCATGCCTGAGCTTGAAAGCAGCAGCCTCCTGCATGATGATATTGAGCTTATTGTCTTCGGTCATGGCATTTGACCACCACCTGATTGCGGAGTCAAACACAGCATCAGCACCATCAATATCTCCAGCCCTTTCCTTGAGAGAAACAAGGGTAGCAACAGTTGCAGGTTTGTGTTGAATGTCGGGTATATTCGCCAAGGAATCGGCTGCAATCTGTGGGTGGCCAGCAGCTGCAGCAACCTGAGCCCTTGCAAGCATAATAACCTTGGACTTGTCAGGAAACTTATCTGCATACTGTCCAAGTATTTCTTCAGCTTTAGCAGCCTTGTTCTCTCTCACATGTACAGCAGCTTGAAGAAGTACAGGCATCAAACTACCAGGGAATATCCCAGGTAGAGCACCAACAAGTTCTCTAGCCTGTCACAATCACATGACAAAATTAAACATACGAAAAAGAATGTGAGAACAAACAGTAGCAGTTAGGTGTCCATCCCCTGTTACCTTGTTTTTAATGCATCAAATGATAAAAGGAGAACCATCGTGAACAGATGCAACATCTCAGAGAATATACCTGATCCATCTTATTAGAATGAAGAAGAAGCAGCGCCCTATTGGTGTATATTGCTTCCCTTTGCTTCTGCGATAGCTTCAAGTCCAGTCCACGAGCAAGCTGGAACTTCTCAGGTCCATCACTTTTCTCTATTAGCTTATCAAGTTTCCTTAGGCCATCAGAGATGTCTTTAGGACCCTTTAAAGCAATGAGATTATTTACTGCCACCACAAGTGAAGGATCGTCAGCCAAATTTCTTTTGACAAGATCAGTATAAGCTGCAACAGCCTCTTGGGTGTTCCCTAGAACCTGGAGGAGAGAAAAGGAAATTTGCATAATTGCAACTTATCGAAGGAAAAGAAGACTAGTCAAACTCATGTTAATAATTTACCTGTTGTACATATGCAATTTGAACAGCTATAGGTGCCAATTCAATTTCAACATCATCATCAGCAAAATTCTCTTCCATTAGTGTTTCCTGACCAATTCTGTAATTTCAATGTCCAAAATAAGATATTCATCTTTAGTTATATTTTCATTTCATTCATGCAGAAATTAAGTTTCGCAGAGACTGGCAAAGAAGTGCAAATGTTTTACCACATTTGATTTGAGACTTCAAAAAGTGCATAACCAACAACTTCTTCCAAAAAACAGGTCTAACAATTGAAGTAAACCTTAAATGGACGAAGGAAGACAAAATTTCATTTTACGAATAGACCAGAATGCAGTTTATCCCTTGTCACATCTCACAAATATTCAAGTTGCCCTAGGATCTTTGGCAACAAATAATAAACCACATTACAATTGTATACAAGATATAGATAGGAAATCATCCTACAAAACACAACTTAAAATTTACAACCTGATATGGTAATCCCCCTATTTAAAGCTCTACCCCCATCCCCTCAAAAAAAGACATAACTTGAAAGAAAAGGCAAGTAAAAATTTGAACCAAAAGAAAAGGTTCCTGATATGAAAGCATCATTTGCATGATCCTGGAAATTGGAATAGGTAAAGCACTTCTTTGATTACTAATAAAAAGTACAGTAGAAAAAATAAGAAGATATAGAAGCTTTATAGACATTTTAACTCCCAAGGTACAAGCACTTTACCTGTAATGGCATGTTTATTCTATTAGACTAGTTCTGAATTGTGAGTCTATCATTTCTAAGAGGTTAACAAACCAACAAAAAGTTTAACCCAAATAAGAAAATACAAAAATACTTTTTAAGATTCTCCAGAAGTTCATAGTGACAAAAATATATCAATAACTAAAGTACATCTTGCTACCAACTTAAACGCTCCAAAATAACCTCCCAAGTGAGGAAGTTTCTGATGCTTTTTTACTAGTCATAAATTGTGTATCAAGTGTTGAGAAAATAGATAAACGTCTTACAAATAAAGCATTTCAGGGCCTAACTGAATCTAATTCTTTCAAGGTGCATTTATAAGCTATTAGAAGCTAGTCTCAAACTTACCTTCGAGCTGACAATAACAGTTGTTCTGCATCTTTGTATTTCTCCCTTTCAATTAAAGAGCAGGCAGTGTTGTAAGCCAATTCGAAACTGCTAGTGGCTTTAACTCTCAGCGAATCCAAGGTTCCCTGCACTTCGGAAGCCTTTCCAGCAGAAACCAGACCAGCAACAAGATTTATCTCCAAGGAGTCTATCTTGGACTTCTGGAGATTTTGATAAATATCTACCGAGGCACCCATCTTTCCTAAACGATATAGAATCTGAGATTCTAATAGCATAGATTCATTACTTCCTTCATGTCCCTTCAAAGACTCTAAAGCCTCATCCAGTTTATTTTGCCGGTATAAGCAATACGCCTTACAAGGAAAACGGAAAATGTTAATCAGAGAAACAAAATCCAAAATTGAAGAGAAAGGAACTTATTTTTCTTTTCATCAAGTAGAGGACATATGCAGTAACAACAATGAACCCAGTGTAATCTTATATATGGGGTCTATGCAGTGTTTTGAATAGCATGCGGCGACAAATAGCGATGAGGGCCCGCTTCACTGAGGCGAGAGGCGAGAAGCGAAGCGCTTGCCTTTTTGCTGTGAAGCGACAATTTATACAAAAATAATAATAATAATAATAATTAAAAATCAATTCAAAAATTAAAAACTCAATATATATATATATATATATATAAAAACTAAAAACTCAATAGCAATAATATATTAATAAATATATCAATTCAAAAATTAAAAACTCAATATATATATATATATATATATAAAAACTAAAAACTCAATAGCAATAATATATTAATAAATATATCAATTCAAAAATTAAAAACTCAATACATAGTCATAGTAGATTCATAAACTAAAACAAGCAACATCCATTCTTCTTCAGGTTTGAAATAAAGCTCTCTGCCTCTGCCCAAAGTGAAGCTGTGAAGGAATTGAAAAACAAAAAACAGAGCAAAAAAAGAAAGAAGAAGAGAAGAAGAACTGAAGAACAAAAAGAAAGACATAAGTCAGAACAAAGCAAAAATAGGGTGCTGCTCGATAAAAAGCAGAGCAAAAGAAAAGAAGAAGAAGAAGAAGAAGAAGAAGAAGAAGAAGAAGAAAAAGGAAGAAAAAACATAGCAAAAACAGACTCTGTTCTGTTAACTGCTGCTCGATCAAAAACAGAGCCAGAAAAAAAAGAAGAGAAGGAGAAGAAAAAGGAAGGAAGAAAGAAAGAAAGAAAGAAAGAAAGGAAGGAAGGAAGGAGAAAGAAGAAGAAAGGAAAAAAAAAAAAAAAGGAAACTCGAAGAAGAAGAGAAGCATACCTGGGTCGAATTGGATGAAGAAGAAAATGGCAGAAACTCGAGATGTGGCTGGGTCGACCACTGTGGCTATGGCTGGAGAAAGAAATCGATGTGGCTGCTCTGCTGTTTGAAGCGTGAAGAAGAAGGAAATGTCTGAAAGCTCAAAGCCCTAATCGCGAGTCGATTTCTTTAATCCCTGCGCTGTTTTTTTTTAAAAAGCGACGCTACAGTCGCCTCTCGCTACACAGGCAGAGGCGAGCGCTATTTGTAAAACGCAACGAAACACAGCAGAAAAGCGATGGAGGCTTGCATCGCTACGCCTCATGCTATCAGCGTTGAGGCAAGCGCTATTTACAACACTAGGTCTATGGAGGGTAGTGTGTACGCAAACCTTACCCGTACCTTCTAAAGATAGAGGAGATATGCAGTAAATATAAAGCAAATATGTGTAAAACTTTTTGCATGAGGGGTTCTGGTACGATCGAAGCTAATTTGACCCGGAAAAGAAGCTTATGAAATGGTATAACTATCCCCTGTAGAAAAGATCAGGAATTGATGACTGTTCATATTTATCATTATAAGTCAGTCAGATTCCTACTTCTTAACGAGAATTACCCTTGGGAGGAAGACATAAAGATGTTTCAGTTGTAATCATATCATTCAGATATTCAATACGAGACTACTGGATGAAAAGATCGCTACCTCTAAAAAGCTGGAAATCAACCTTTGGTAAGAGTATTCTAACTAGCCTAACAACATATTTTGTATCTTCTTCTCTTTCTTCTCTTATCTTTTCTTAAAGATTGATAATAACACCAGCAAACAGAATAGTGTTTTGATGAAATTATTAGTATTAAAGATCTATAATAAATGTTAAAGTGTTGGTTGGAGCAAGTGATAGGAAGTAAGAGTTGAGATTATTGCAAAGTAAAATGACTTCCGAGTTCGGCCCATAAAGGAGAGAGCTCATTTTCCCTCTTTTAATGGAAAATGGTTTCTTCAGTACCAAACACCAGAAAGAAACTTCTTTCAGGAAAATGACAAAAATGACCCCTTGCATTTTGGGGTAGATTCAAAGTATAAATATACACCTGAGTAGTTTTGGTCCTTTAAGTTTGCGAAAAGTGAGAAATTTTTGTCTCCACCAGATATTTAACAAACTCTTATTGTTAAATTAAACCGGAAA
Organism: Nicotiana tomentosiformis; assembly: GCF_000390325.3. Lineage (NCBI taxonomy): Eukaryota > Viridiplantae > Streptophyta > Magnoliopsida > Solanales > Solanaceae > Nicotiana > Nicotiana tomentosiformis. Next base: position 122,264,695 of record NC_090822.1, read on the forward strand.
TGTCAAATAAAAAGGATTTAATGGGAACACACATTTGGAAGTTCAATTTTTGCAGTTTATGCTATTTTTGGTTTATTTCTGGAGTCTGGTGCAACTTTTCACGGAGGTCCATTTCTGGTGTCTAGTGCAGTTTCTCCTGTCGCACTTTTTAGGGATTTTGACGGGACTTGCTGGTGTTTCTGGTCAAATCTTTTTTTCTTAACAGTATCCGGTAAATCTAACAATCATCGTTTGTTAAAATGCTCAGTATTATATTTAAAGACCATTTTTGAAACTTTTTCTGTCATACCAAATACGGCTAAGCTCCATTTTCCAAATTCAATGTCAAAGCAAAACCTTGGCGATGGGGATCAACTCTTAATCCGTTTTTGTTTTCCTTGGCGATGGACGCACTGACGCAACACATTCAAGGTGAGGTGACATGGTGTATGTTATTTGCAAATGACATAGTTCTGATTGATGAGACGCGAGGTGGTGTTAACGAGAGGCTAGAGATTTGGCGCAGACCCTAGAGTCTAAAGGTTTAAGGTCAGGACGAAGACAGAAAACTTGCAGTGTAAGTTCAGCGACGTAACCCAGGAAGCAGACATGGATGTGAGGCTTGATGCACAGGTCATCCCCAAGGAGATAATTTCACGTATCTTGGATCAGTAATACAGAAAAATGGGAAGATTGATGAGCATATCATACGTCGTATTGGAGCAGGGTGGATGTAATGGAAGCTCGCTTCCGATGTCTAGTGTGATAATAATGTGGGAAAAATTAGGAGGATAAGATGCGAGAGCCGAAGCTGAGATAGTTCAGGCATGTGAAGAGGAGAAGCACAGATGCCCCAATTAGGAAATGTGAGAAGTTGGCCTTGGTGGGTATAATAAGGGATAGAGGTGGGCAAAGAAGTACTAGGGAGAGGTGATTAGGCAGGACATGGTGCGGCCAGAGCTTACCAAGGATATGACCTTTTATCGGAGGGTGTGGAGGTCGAGAATAGGGTGGAAAGTTAGTAGGTAGTCGAGCGTTTCCCTTTTTCTTTCTCAGATCGGTGGTATTAGTGTTAGCATGGTATCTCTTTATTATTGCCGGTACTACCTACTGTTTGATTGTGTTCTTTCGCTTCGCTTTTCTTAATATTTTATTGTTATTAGCACTTGCTGCCTTTTTTTTTTTTTGGATAACCGTAGTGTCCGGGCTAGCTTGCGCGCACCTCGACTAATTTCACGGGATAACTCCCACCTCCCACCAGCAACAGGTACCTGGTAACTCTATCCACCAAGGCTTGGATAGATGGGAAGAAATCACCTAGTATTTGCCTCCGCTGGGATTTGAACCTGGTTCTCACCCACTTCATTGACCACTAGGCCACACCCCTGGGTGCCTTGCTTCCTCTTTAATCGATAGTCTATTGGAAACAACCTCTCCCTGACTTCCCAGGGTAGGGGTAAACTCTGCGTACACACTACCTACTGGTATCTATGCGTACACACTGCCTCTCCCATGGTATCTCTTTATTATTGCTGGTACTACCTACTGTTCGATTGTGTACTTTCGCTTCGGTTTTCTTAATATCTTATTGTTATTAGCACTTGTTACATCTTTAATCGATGGTCTATTGGAAACAAATTCACTGCCCTCCCAGCATAGGTGTAAGGTCTGCGTACACACTGCCCTACTCATACCCCACTCGTGGAACTCACTGGGTTTGTTGTTGTTATTGTTATAATATCAAAGCAAAACCTAAGCCCACACATATATGTGCGCGAAATACCCAATTGCAATCAATATATATATATATACACCCAATCAGTTCAAAACATGAATTACCTTAAAGAAGCTAAGATCAACAGAAGAAGCCTTTTTGCTAAACTCCTTAATAGCAGCCAATGCTTCTTCGATACAATCTCCTTTCACTAACGCCACCACTTTACACCGTATCGCGTCCTCATCTCCAGGCGCAGCCGCAATAACTTCAAACAAAAAGTCATTAAAAAAAATTAAACAATAAATCTCATTAAAAAAATTCAATAAATGCTATTTTGGATGGAAATTCAAATTGAACTGACTTTGATCAGAAACTTTGACGGCTTGTTCATATTCGGATCGTTGGATGTGGCGATTGAGCGAAGTGAAGAGATCTTCGACGGATATAGCTGCGGTTGCAGCTGATGCCTTTGGTTTCTCTTTGGGCTTCGGAGCCATTTGCGAAGCGATTCGAGATCTTCTCCTTCTACGACTGTTTTTGAGAATGCAGAAATGGGAAGTCAGAATTGAGGAGGGTTTGCTGACTGGATAATCTAATTTGGGCCTAGCTCGGGTATTTATTTGGGTCTATTTTTGGGCCCAAATCTAAGTACTAGTGGGCTGTTGGGCTGCACGCCTGCTTCTTGGATCCAATCCAAGTACCAGTGCATAACTCTTTGTTTTAAATTAAGGGTGCATGATACAGTTACCCACAAAAATAAAACTATTTATCCTTACCTACCCATTTATTTTTTTACCCATCAAACTAATTATATTTCCTACCTATAGTAGTTTTTGTGGGGAATTTTCTCTTTTTTCTCCAAATCTTTTTTATTTCTATGCTTATTTTCTTTTTTCCTTTATTTCTTTCTTTTCTCCTTTTCTTTTTTCTCGTTTTCTTCTTATTTTTTTTTCCTTTTCTCTTTTTCTATTCATTTATTTTTTTTCAAATCGTATTATTGTTATTTATACCATAACTTATTTCACATTTAATTTTGACTCATTTATTTTTAATTTTTATTTATTTATTTTCTTTATTTCTTGTTCTTTTTATAATTCCATTTAACTCATTTTTTCTTCTTTTTTTCTTTATTTCTTGTTCCTTTTCGAATTTCATTTATCTTCTTTTTTAATATTCTTTTTCTCTTCATAATCTAATTTCATTTACTGTTTTCACTATTTTTATTATTCTTGTTTTTATACAATAAGAAAAAATGATACTAAATAATTGGAAAATGCAATAAAAGTATAAGTAGCAAAAAAGTCTTGTAGTGCAAAATGATACCAGTATGGTATACATGTATATCAACAGAGTATATGATTGCTCTAGAATATTGCTACAACTATATGCAACTATACTATTGTACCAAAACATTAAAGGATGCAATAAAAGTATGAGAAAATTACATGCTCGCATGCACTAAATATTCGCAAACCAACTTGCTCATTCTGTTTACTAACAGGGTATATAGTTGTATGAGGTCGTTCCAACAACTGCCTATTACTATAAAAACTATTACATAATACACAAATTCAATGTCCATCGGCACAAAAAAATTCCAGCACTGCAAATCATGGTCATATAAATAATTTCAGGATAGAATTCACTTAAAATGCATCTAAAACAACCATAAAAATGTTCAAACTACAATATGATACCAATATGGCATATAACTATACCAACATGGTATACAGTTTTACTTGTTAATTCCCGTCAACTGTATGACTATACTACTATTACATAACACACATGCATAAAGAAAAAATAAAAATATAGTGTACCACATATTAATATAATAAAGTAATTCAAGATATTGTACTATATTACTATTATTAAAAGAAAATCAAATAGTGTACCAATTAAATCCAGCTAATGCAACCAAAAATGATTCAACTAGCATATGATACCAATATACTCCCTCTGTTTCAATTTATGTGAACTTATTTCCTTTTTAGTCTGTGCAAAAAAGAATGACCTTTTGCCTTATTTGGAAACATACCTTTATGCAATGATTTATAGCCACACAAAATATATGTGCCTCAATTTACACCACAAGTTCAAAAGTCCTCTCTCTTTTCTTAAATTTCGTACCCAGTCAAATGGGTTCACATAAATTGAAACGAGTGGAGTAGTATATAGCTATACTAATAGGGTATATATTTGTACGGGGTCGTTCCAACAACTGCATATAACTATAAAAACTATTACATAATACACAAAATCTATGTCCATAGGTACAAGAAAATCCAACACAGCAAAACATGATCATATAAAATATTTCATAATAGAATTCACTTTAAAATACAGCTAAAACAATAAAAAAATATTCCAACTACCATATGATACTAATACACACGCATAAAGAGAAAAAACAAAAAATATTGTACCACATTGATGTCGGCCAAACTCACACCACAAATATAGGTAGTAAGGCAGTCGAAGCAATAATAAAATCCAACGCAAGTCGGGGTCGAATCTTCAGGGAGTTAGAATTGGGATTAGGTATATATTTAGTGTAATTGTACAATATGCCTTAGATTATACTTTCACATTATTATTTGTTGTTTCTACTTCTACTTTAAACTATTTATTGCAATTATAAAACTAGAAAATAATATTTTTGGTTTTGGTTGTTTTTCAAATGATAAAAGATCTAGGGTCGTGACTTCCACAGAGGTGGTTACCTAATGGGTTGAAAACTCTAGGACAAGCCTGATTGGTAGGGGTTGTAATATAGCAATCACACGCAATTACCCACTCTATACCTCTCGGTAGTTTGAGTGGGTTTTCCCAATTTGACTTTCTCAAGTCCAAATGGGTATTGCACAAAACAAGTGATAACTGCTCAAGTCGGGTCTTACTATCTCTAGATTCAACCCTTTAATTGGGGCTATCAATTTATTGAGTTCACCCCAATTTCTTGTTAGCCAAGTTTTTCTAGACTTAGTCTCTCTTTCTCAAGTAGAGACTAAGTCAGGCATGAATCAATATTTGCAACCATTAATTCTTGAATTCAAGCAAGAACTAGGCTAAATATCATTAACCCAATCACAAACAATTACTAAATCAAACATCCATTAAGTATCCACACTAGGGTTGGGCCACAACCCTAACTAAAAATTTAGCTACTCATGAAAAATGAAGAAATACAAGAAGAAATTAAGATAAAATACATAATAATTAATTAGGAAAAGAAAATCTAATGTTTAGAAGCTAATCTAGTACAATATTACTTAAAACATTAAGGAAAACGACTCAGGTGCTCTCTCCAAAATAAAACTTACCCTAAAAATGACAAAAAGTTATATTTATACTAAGCTGAAAATATGTGACAAAAATGTCCATGCAGAGGTTGTACGCAACCGCATAATTATGTGTGCGGTCCGCACAATGAGACTTGGCTTGACAAGTTTCAGTCCTGCGGTCGCACAATTCTGGATTGCAGCCGCACTCCTTCAACTACTGCGAACCGCACATTTGTGAGTGCGTCCGCACTCTTGCTTGGCTCTGGCTGTGTGAGACTTATGCGGACCGCATAAAAATGAGTGCGGTCGCACTCTTGATTATGCAGTTGCACAAAAATGGTGTGGTCCGCATTTCTTCTTGAACTTGAAGTCCCATCTCTCTGATCTTTGTCTTCTGCGGACCGCATAATATTGAGTGCGGTTACACAATTATGGTGCGGTCTGCACTCCTTCAGCTTGCCCAAAACCATCTCTCTGAATCTCCTCTTCTGCGGCCGTACAATATTTGTGCGGTTCGCATACTCTGAAGAAGAGCTGACATGGCTCTTCCTTTGTTTTGCGGTCACACTCAGTATTGTGCAGTTCGCATTGTGGGCATTTTGCCTTGTTTTGGTCCTTATCCACTTTTGACTCCTTTATGAGTTGATTTTGACTTTGTTGGCTCGTTTTCCAATGTTCCTGTACAAAAGCATATTTCATTAGTTTTCGGGAATCCCTTTAAGCATTTATTGAGCTAAAACACAAGTAAAAGAGAGCAAATAAGCGGTCAAAATCCCTACTTATCAACTCCCCCTAACTTAAGCTCTTGCTTGTCCTCAAGCAAATAAGGCAATTCCCACCTCCACTAGAAAAAAAGATATTTCAGCTGGCCTAAGGTGAAACAATCACACATCAATTGGGACCAACAATTACCCATAACACATATGAATTATCAACAACGCAATGATTTGACTTTTTGAGTACCATAGTTCTAATGCGACACTAGAGCATCAAGAGTTGACTCTATTCATCAAGGGCGCTCGCTCTTTCACGTAGGTTATTTTGGATCCCAAACTCCTCCTCCTCTACTCTCCATTAGCAAATCACATTCTAGAATGTAACACTCGAATCAAGGATTGCGAAAAGTGCGCTCATCTCTCTCAAAAGAATGTCACAAGTCTGGCTCTAAGTACCATAAGTTTTCCCCTCATGTAAATCACCACTAATGTAAGCTCACTCTACCTGAAATCATGCAGGGCTTTTGCAGGATGTAATGAAGGCTTTTGGACCAAGGTAGGATTTGTTGGAATAGAATGGTTTCATTTTTCCTTAAGCACTCCATTTTCTCTCTTCGGCTCATACTTTTTCGACTCTTTGAGTCATTTTCTTTCTCCTCGGGGGAACTAGAGAGACGTAATGTCACTCTTTCTCGATCATGACATTCTATTTACTCCCTATCATCATTGTTTTCTTTGAATCCCTTCAACTTTCTACCTTATTCACTGTCTTTTGGCATTTTTCTTTTTGCTCTTTCTTTCTTTTATGTGTACCTTTTATCACTTCCAAACTCCTCGTCTCTCGCCCCAAACTTATGTTTTTGCCGATTGTTTCTCAAGAATGCTATGGAAAGATCGGGTGCCAAAAGAGGGTCATTACAAAACGGATAAAGGCTTGTAACGTAGTTATTAAAAGAAAAAAAGGCTTAGGCTCAAATGGACTGACTAGGGATATAACATTGGTAGGATATGGAAGATTTCAAATTTTAAATTGGACCAAGGAGAGCCTACAATCATTTCTCGAGCTAAGCTACACTTAGAATTTTGCCTAGAAAAATATTCGGGGCAAGTTCTAAACTATTAGCACGAGAACTTGGACTTGCAATTTAATACCTCACCTTTCACGTTGCTGGATTGCTAAAGAGAACGGAGTCGAGGGCCCACAATAACCCTAGTTGAGATTGAGAATCACAAATGGCTCGACTGAACTACTCGATGACTGCATAAGTCAACACAAGAGTCAAAAGGTCACAAGTAGAGTTAATTTCTACCAACAACCTATTTTTAACCATAAGGTCGTGGGTAAATGTGTTGGTACCAAGTGAATCATGTAAGAGACCCTTTTATTCATTACTACTAGAGCTACTATTTTGCCTAAACATAAAAGAGAACGGACTCAATCCCTTAAGAAGGTTGTCACGCCATCTATTGCTGGGAAGAGCTACCCGGTTCACACAAAATCCACCTTTAGAAAGAACCGTGGCATTAAGAAAACCAAAGGTTTATTGTTTACTCAAACGTATAAAAGAAGCTAACAAATCAAAAAGAAGTTATACTACTAAGAAAGACAAACTAAAGAAGCTAAACTACGGAAAGTAAGACAAACGAATATACAAACTGAGGGAAAAATCAATATAAACATTAAGGTAAAGGGAAGAATATATAAATAACCAAAGAGAAAATAAAGATGAAAGAAAAAATAGTATAAGAGTTATTACACACCAAATGTCAATGTCAAATTAATCAAAATAGACAAACCCCCCCGAATAAAAGTGAGCATTGTCCCTAATGCTTATCAAAAATAAGAACAAGAAGGGGTAGAGAGTTAAGAGAACTCCATATGTGGTCTCAGTCTGCATGGCATCCTCAACACCCTCGGTCTCCTCTAGATGTATCTCATCATCACATAGTTGAGGGACAATAGGGTTGCTGAGCATCTGGATCATCTCCTCAGTAGTGTGGGCAGTCGCAACCGGCTCCTCAGACTGGCCGGCTGCTATATGCGATGCCTCTGGTACTGCTAGTGCTGAAGGGACTCACTCCATAAGTAGGTCCAGTGGTAGATCTCCGGCCGTTGCAATCTTGGTAACTACTGTTGTAAACTAATCCACCAACTTCTTCAAAGCTTGAGACTTCCGCATTTTCTTTACATGCTTGCCCAACTCCTCAATGACATCCCCATGTGCCACTAGAGTCTCCATAATGGTCTTCTGGTTGTCCAAAATCTTCTTCAATGTTTCCTCCACTGATGGAGGTACCTGTGGTGCAGCCTGGGCAGAAGACTGTGCTGCAACAACACTGGATATGTTAGACAGCTTTGAAGTAGCTGCCTGCATCCAGTTGTTGAGACTCGCCGATGTTTGGGAGACTCGCAGCACAGTTAGTGGATAAGTAGATTAAGTTGGCACTGATAATGAAGCTGATGGTTTGGAAGAAGAAGATGGTGGCATGTCTGCTGTCCCGGTGGAAGGTTCGACTGCTGTGGAAGGCATAACATCTAAGGAAGGCTCAACAGCTGAATCAGTAACTACTACCTTTGGCTCCTCAGACTGGCCAGCGGAGGTAGTTGCCTTACCCTTAAACTTCGGGTTGTCAGAACCCTGTAGGTGGTACCATGAGAAAGGCTTCTTGGCCTTTACTTTAGTATCATACTGCCTCGGCTCCACATTTTGATCATTGAAGTACTTTGTGAGGAAGTTCGGGTAGGTGTAGGATCTCTCATCCTTCAGGACAACCAAAGTGATGTTGGTTGACATTATAACACACATATTGATTGGGTGCCCAACCATAATTGAAGCAATCACGACTTCCCGGGGAAGTGGGAGGTTGTTCTCATTCAAGCACGGGTCAATGCGGCTGTACACAAAAGTCTGCCACCCTTTAGCTTCAAAGTTTAGGGTGGCCCTGACTATGGGAACCCCTGATGTGAGCCACGGAGGTGTTGATCCTCGAATAGCCAAAATCTCAGCTAGCCACGGGCGAGTTGCTTCACCCATATCCAACTTATCCAAGTATTGGGCTGCCTCCACTTCCTCAAATCCCACGTAAGATTTCAAAGCACATGATTCGAATCGGATTTTCAGATTTTGCACTTTTGTCACCTTGGTACCCTTCTTAATGTGAGACACATTGGCATAAAATTCTTTAACCAAGTGCTCATTTGCATCGAGGGCGCTTTGGGTGAACCATTACCATCATTTTCTCTCCTGGAACTGTCTGAGGATATTTGGGTTGTTCTTGTCCAAATCCTTCATCAAGAATTGTCGCTCAAGAGTGAGCGATCTCTGGGGCCACCACTCTTTAAATCTGTTGAAGGCAGTGAAGCTGACAAATCTGTCTTCCCACATCTCCCTTTTCTTTGTCCTCTCAAGACCACCCATTTAAGTGTCTCCCCCTATACCGTCATCCGGTACGTCATCATCATCAATATTGATTGGTGCAGCTGGGTCATGTGAGAAAGAGGGCTCAGAATCATGGCTACCCTCTTCCGAACCATTAGAAGAACTAGCAGCGGAAAATGATTCATCAACTAAGTAGAATCTACCTGGGACTTGTTGAGTTTGGGTGTTAGGTGAGGCTTGGTCAGAGTTTCCCTCAGAAACTTCCCTAGACGGGAGATACTCACTGGTGTCTGATGATTCAGGGACTCTGTTGGCCGTAGCCTTCTTTCTTAACACTCTCTGGATGGCTAGTGGTAGGTTACTCTTGCTTCGTCTTCGGCCTCGACCTCGGGAGGGTTCTGCCCTCCCTTTTGATGTATCTCCTCTACCACGTGATCTAACTGTCACGACCCAAATTTCTCCTCCGTATGACGTCGTGACGACACCTAGTCTCTACGACTAGGTAAGCCTAATATTTGCGGAATAATGAAATGAAAACATAATTTTAACAACTAACCATTCAAAAATACACAGCAAATCCCAAAACCCGGAACATCGTGAATCACAAACTACAGAAGGAAAAATCTAGTGTCTCTATACATCGGAGTCTATCAAAAGAAAAATACAGAAGATAATGGACATTAAGAAGGGTATAAGGGGACTCCGAGGTCTGCGAACGTGGCAAATATACCTTGAAGTCTCCAAAGGTATCTCGGCTCACTAACAATGCGGCTAGTAAGGAGCATCTGAATCTGCACACGAAAAACATGTACATGGAGTAGCATGAGTACACCACAATCGGTACCTAGTAAGTGCCAAGTCTAACCTCGGTCGAGTAGTGATGAGGCCAGGTCAGGGCCCTACTTGTATATATATATAATAAAACAAGATAGAATGCAATACCGTAGTAAAATAAAGACTGAAATTTAACAAGAATGAAATCATAGAAGACAACAACTCAGTACACATAGATAACAACAGGGGATCTCCTGAGATACTGTCTCGTAGTCCCAAATGTAAATGTGCAGTACAGGGGGATCTCCCGGAATACCGTTCTATAGTCCCAAAGTAAATATGCAGTACAAGGGGATCTCCCAAAATACTGTTCCATAGTCCGAAAGTAAATAGACAGTACATGGGGATCTCCTGGAATACCGTTCCGTAGTCCCAACGTAAATATGCAGCGCAAATAATAGAAATACAACTACATCATGAAATCTTATGATTTAGACTAAGTACCAGTCAAGGAAAAAGCAAGAAATTCAGTAAGCATGCTGCACAGAGTTCAGATAAGCAATTAAGACACATAGACATGTTATATTAGACTAAACAGGATAGCTACACATATTGGAATAACTCAATTATGAATGAAAATAGATTAATACTCATAGAAATGGTATAACTCAAAATAAAAAGGAAAACAAGTTGCTGCTCAGTAAGAAAATTGGGTTTTTCCACAACTAGCCCGTGTACGTACTCGTCACCTCACGTACACGACGCTCATATATCATAAACAATACAAATCCTACGGGGAGTATCCTCCCACAAAGTTAGGAAAGCCACTTACTTCGAACCAAGCTCAATCAATCGGTCACAATGCCTTTCCCACGAATATCCGGCTCTGAATGCCTCAAATCTAGCTAAAAGCAATTACATATCATAAATACAACCATAATAGACTCATCTAATTAATAAAATCAACACTTTAACAAGTAGTTAATAATCAACCACGTCTCGGAATCAAGTAAAATTCACAAAATACGAACACCCATTCACTCACGAGTCTAACCATATAAAAATTACTCAAATCCGACCACAAATCCCCTTTCAAAACTCGAAATCTTTGTTGAAGAAGTTCTTCCAAAATTTTCCCAATTTCAACCCCAAAATCCTAAATTAAATGATGAAATCAATCATAGATTAGTGGAATATAACCATAAAGGAGTTAAGAATTGTTGCCCAATCGATATCTCTAAAAATCCCTCAATACCCCATCCAAAATCCGAGCTCCCAACTCAAGTTTTTGATACAAATGGCAAAACCCCCATTTTTGGAGACTTTAACACTGCCTAGTGATTCCTTAATCGCGATCGCGGAAATAGCCTCGCGATCGCGAAGAACAACTTTGCTGCCCCAAAAATTAACTCTACGCGATGACGTAACTCTCCACGTGAACGCGATGAAAAATCTCCTCGGACTTACGCGATTGCGGCTGGCCTCACGCGATCACGAAGAACAATGCCCAATTCCACTATTGCCTTATTTCATATTCGCGAACGCGGCCTAACCTACGCGATCGCGTCCCATTCTTGGCGAATACAAAGAGATAACCCAGTTGGTCTCCTAATTACTCTACGCGATCTCGAACCTTCTCACACGATCACGATGAAGGAAATGAGCAGCAGAACACCAGCAAAAACTGTCAACTCCTTAAGTCCAAAAATGACCCGTTGAGCATCCGAAACCAGCCTGAGGCCACCAAGACCCCAACCAAACATACCTACCAATCCTAAAACACCATACAAACTTAGTCGAGCCCTCAAATCACATCAAACAATGCTAAAAATCGTGAATCACCCTCCAATTCAAATCTTAAGAACTTAAAACTTCAACATTCTACAACTGATGCCGAAACAGACCAAACCACGTCCGATTGACCCCAAATTTTGCACACAAGTCATATTCAACACTACGGACCTGCTCCAACTTCCGGAATCGGATTCCGAACCCGATATCAGAAATTCCACTACCGGTCCAAAACTCCAAAATTTTGACTTTTGCCATTTCAAGCCTAAATGAGTTGCGGGCCCCCAATACACATTCCGGACACGGCCATAAGCCCAAAATCATCCAACAAAGCTAACGGAATTGAAGGAATTCCTTCTGGAACCGTCATCACATAGTTTCGACTACGGTCCAAATTATAAGACTTAAGCTCTCATTTAGGGACTAAGTGTCCCAAAATACTCCGAAACTCAAAACCAATCATTCCGGCAAGTCATAATAGCAGAAATATATATTGGGAAAGCAGTTAATAGGGGTTCGGGCTCTAACTCTTAAAACCACCGGCCGGGTCGTTACATCATCCCCCTCTTAAAACAATCGTTCGTCCTTGAACGAGCATAGAGACATACCAGAAGTGGTGAAAAGATGAGGATAACGGCTGCGCATATCCTGCTCGGTCTCCCATGTTGCCTCCTCGACCGGATGTCCCCTCCACTGAACCTTCCCGGAAGCAATGTTCTTTGACCTTAGCTTTCTGACTTTCCTGTCTAAAATAGCCACTGGCTCTTCAACATAAGATAGATCCTTGTCCAATTGGACTGAGCTAAAATCCAATACGTGAGACAGATCACCGTGATACTTTCGGAGCATCAAAACATGAAATACCGGATGGACTCCTGCTAGGCTGGGAGGTAAGGCAAGCTCACAAGCAACCTCCCCAACATGCCGCAACACCTCAAAAAGACCAATGAACCTTGGGCTAAGCTTGCCCTTCTTTCCGAATCTCATAACGCCCTTCATAGGCGAAACCCGGAGCAAGACCCGCTCTCCAACCATGAATGCAACATCGTGAACCTTTTAGTCCGTGTAACTCTTCTGTCTGGACTGGGTTGTGCAAAGTCTATCCTGAATCACCTTAACCTTTTCCAAGGCATCCTGAACCAAGTTCGTACCCAATAATCTGGCCGCTTGAACCAACCCATTGGGGACCGACACCGCCTACCATACAGAGCCTCATATGGTGCTATCCGAATGCTGGACTGATAACTGTTGTTGTAAGCAAACTCCACAAGTGGCAAGAACTAGTCCCAAGCACCCCCAAAATCTATCACACACGCACAAAGTATATCCTCTAATATCTTAATAGTGCGCTCGGGCTGCCCATCCGTCTGAGGATGAAATATTGTGCTCAACTTAACCCGAGTACCCAAATCATGTTGTATAGCTCTCCAGAACTGTGATGTAAATTGCGTACTCCAGTCGGAGATAATAAATACTGATACGCCATGAAGCCTGATGATCTCATGGATGTAAATTCGAGCTAGCTGCTCAGAAGAATAGGTAGTCATCACAGGAATGAAATGAGCTGACTTGGTCAGCCTGTCCACAATCACCCAAGCTGCATCAAACTTCCGCTAAGTTCGTGGGACCAACAACGAAGTCCATAGTGATCCTCTCCCATTTCCACTCCGGAATCTCTATCTTCTGAAGCAACCCACCCGATCGTTGATGCTCATACTTCACATGCTGGCAACTTAGACATTTAGCCACATACTCTACTATGTCTTTCTTTATCCTCCTCCACCAATAATGCTGCCTCAGGGCCTGATACATCTTCGCGGCACCCGGATGAATAGAGTACCGCCAGCTGTGAGCCTCCTAAAGAATCAACTCACGCAAAACCATCTACATTTGGCACACATAGTCTGCCCTGCATCATCAATGCACCATCATCTCCAATAGTGACCTCCTTAGCATCACTATGCTAGATCGTGTCCTTAAGTACAAGTAGATGAGGATCATTATACTGACGCTCCCTTATACGATCATAAAGGGAGAACTGAGAGACCACACAAACCAATATTCGACTCGGCTCAGAAATATCCAATCTCACAAACTGGTTGGCTAAGGCCTGAACATCCAATGTCATGGGCCTCTCTACTGCTGGTAGATATGCTAAGCTCCCCAAACTCTCTTCCCGGTAACTCAAAGCATCGGCCACCACATTGGCCTTCCTAGGGTGGTACAAAATGGTGATATCATAATCCTTAAGCAGCTCCAACCACCTCCTCTGATGCAAATTAAGATCCTTCTGCTTGAACAGATGCTGCAGACTCCGGTGATCGGTGTAAATCTCATAAGGAACACCGTACAAAAAATGGCGCCAAATCTTCAGGGCACATATAGCTGTTAATTCAAGGTCGTGGACAAGATAGTTCTTTTCATGCACCTTCAGTTGTTTGGATGCGTAGGAAATCACCCTACGGTCCTGCATTAATACCGCGCTGAGACCAATCCGCGATGCATCACAATATACAGTATAAGACCCCGAACCTGTAGGCAATACCAATACTGGGGATGTAGTCAAAAGCTGTCTTGAGCTTCTGAAAGCTGCCCTCACATTCCTCTGTCCACTTGAACGGAGCACCCTTCTGGGTCAGCCTGGTCATATGTGCTGCAATAGATGAGAATCCCTTTATAAAAACGATGGTAATACCCCGCCAAACCAAGAAAACTTCAGATCTCTGTAGTTAGGGACGGTCTGGGCCAACTCTGCACTACTTCAATCTTCTTCTGATCCACCTGGATCCCCTTCCTCGATACTATATGATCCAAGATTGCCACTGAGTCTAGCCAAAACTCACACTTTGAAAATTTTGCATATTACTTCTTTTCTCTCAAGGTCTGAAGTGCAGTCCTGAGGTGATGCTCATGATCTTCCCTAGTCCGGGAGTACACCAAAATGTCGTCAATAAACACAATGACGAATGAATCAAGATAAGGCCAGAACACATTTGTGCATCAAGTGCATAAAAGTTGTTGGGGGCATTGGTCAGCCTAAAAGACATCACAAGGAACTCGTAATGACCATACCGAGTTCGGAAGGCAGTCTTCGGGATATCTGGCTCCCGAATCTTCAACTGATGATAGCCGGAACGTAAATTAATCTTGAAAAACACTATGGCACCTTGTAACTAATCAAATAAGTCACCAATACGAGGCAATGGATACTTGTTCTTCACTGTGACTTTGTTCAACTGGCGGTAATAAATACACATCCGCATAGAACCATCCTTCTTCTTCTTCACAAATAAGACAATAGCACCTCAAGGTGACACATTGGGCCGAATGAAGCCCTTATAAATCAATTCATGTAACTACTCCTTCAACTCCTTCAATTCAGGAGGAGCCATACGATATGGAGGAATAGGGATGGGCTGAGTGCCCGGTAACAAATCAATGCCAAAATCAATATCTCTGTCGGGCGGCATGCCCGGAATATCAACTGGGAACACATCTGGAAAGTCCCTCACTATTGTAACTGACTCAACTATAGGGGTATCAATACTGACATCTCTCACATAATCTAGATACACGTCACACCCCTTGTCAACCATTCGTTGAGCGTTAAGAAATGAAATAACTCTGCTGGAGTATACTCTAAGGTACCTCTCCACTCTAACCGCGGTAAACCTGGCATAGCAAGTGTCACGGTTTTAGCGTGACAATCAAGAATAGCATAATGGGGCGACAACCAGTCCATGCCCAAAATAAAATCAAAGTCCACCATGCTGAGCAATAATGAATCGGCTCCGGTCTCAAAACCACTAAGAGCAATGGAACACGACCGATACACGTGGTCCACAACTAGAGAATCTCCCACAGGAGTGGACACATAAATAGGGGAACTCAAAGAATCCCGCGATACGCCCAAATACAGGGCAAAATAAGAGGACACATAGGAATATGTAGAGCCTGGGTCAAATAATACCGACGCATCTCTATGACAGACTGGAACAATACATATAATGACATAATCAGAAGCGACTGCCTCTGTACGAGCATGAAGGGAATAATATTTGGCCTGACCTCCCCCTCTAGGGCAACCTCTACCTCCCCGACCTCCACCTCGGGCTGACTGAGCAAGTGGGGTGGTAGCTGGTGCTGTAATCATAGCCTAAGGACCCAGTGGAGCACGTTGTGGCTGAGAGGTCTGTGGAGGTGCACCCCCTAAATCTGGGGAAATCCCTCACCATATGGCGAGTGTCGCCACACTCAAAACAAGCTCTGGGAGGGCGTGGCTGGCTCGGGCCAGGTATGCTGAACTGGCCTCTAAGAACACCCCGTGCAAGAGGCACACTAGTTACTGGTGGTGCATAATAAGGCTCCTGGGGCCTAGAAGGGACCGGAATACCACTGACGGCTGAAAGAGCTGAATGGACGGGGCGACTCACATAACCACTACCATGGCGAGCTGCTAGGGCACGAGCACCAGAATAAAAACCAAACTCTCGAGACCTCTTGGCCTCTATCTCCTCTCTATCCCGGGTAAGCATGCCCTCCAATTTCCTGGAGATACTCACAACCTGCTGATAAGAAATATCCATCTCCAACTCCCTGGCCATACTAATCCGTATGCTGGGGTGGAGTCCTTCAATAAACCGTCGAACCCTCTCACGAACTTTGGCAACCAAGGCCGGTGCATGTCGGGCCAAATCACTGAAGCGAACTGCATACTCTGACACAGTCATAGACCCCCAGCGTAACTGTTTAAACTCTGTGCGCCATGAGTCCCTGAGGCTCTGAGTGACATACTGTCTCAAAAACATGTTAGAGAATTGAGTCCATGTAAGTGAAGCTGCCTCAGCCGGACTACTCAACTCATAAGCACGCCACCACTGATAGGCTGCTCCTCTAAGCTGGAAGGTAGTAAAAGAAACCTCGCTCGTCTCCGCTATGCCCATAGTACAGAGAATAGGATGACACTCCTCCAGAAAACCTAGAGAATCATATGTAGCCAATCCGCCGAAGGTAGGTAGGTAGTACTTCTTGTACCTCTCAAGTTTGAGATGCTCTACCTCAGAAGCTGCTGCCCTAACCTCGGGCTGAGCTGGAGCTACCGGCTGCATTGGTATAATCTCTGGAACCTGGTCGACTTGAACCCGCTGCTCTGGAGTACAAGCAATGGGAGTCTGTGCTCCTCCCTCGGCCTGAGATATGGCGGGAGCAAGTGGAATCAATCCAGCCTGAGCTAAGGTGCCGAACATGCTCAGAAACTGTGCTAAAGTCTCATGGAGGGCTGGTCTAGGAACATGTGCCTCAGGTGTCTGCCCTCCAGCTGGAGCTACTGGGGGGCTCCTTTGTAGCAGCTCGTGCGGGTGCTCTAGCTGCACCACGTGGACGTCATCGACCTCTACCCCGGCCCCGGCCTCTCACAGCTTTAGCAGGGGGCGCGGGTGCCTGGTCATCAGATCCGCTTGTACGTGTCCTCACCATCTGCAAGAGAATAGAATACAGAAGTTTAAAATTTTTGAAGTCAACAATTTTCGCACGACAAAGAATCAAAGTAGTGAAATTTTCCTAACAGTTCCATAGCCTCCCGCAGATAAGTACAGACGTTTCCATATCGATCCACGAGACTATAATAAATTGGATTGTGAGTCACGACACCTATGAACCTAGAGCTTTGATACCAACTAGTCACGACCCAAATTTCCCCTCCGTATGACATCGTGACGACATCTAGTCTCTACGACTAGGTAAGCCTAACATTTTGTGAAATAGTGAAATGAAAACATAATTTTAACAACTAATCGTTCAAAAATACACAGCAAATCCCAAAAATCGGAACATCGTGAATCACAAACTACAGAAGGAAAAATCTAGTGTCTCTATACATCAGAGTCTATCAAAAGAAAAATACAGAAGATAATGGACATTTGGGAAGAGTAGAAAGGGACTACGAGGTTTGCGGACGCGACAGATATACCTTGAAGTCTCCAAAGTTGTCTCGGCTCACTGACAGTGCGGCTGATAAGGAACACCTAGACTTGCACACGAAAAACATGTGCAGAGAGTAGCATGAGTACACCACAATCTGTACCCCAGTTAGTGTCAAGCCTATCCTCGGTCGAGTAGTGACGAGGCCAGGTCAGAGCCCTACTGGTGTATATATATATATAAAATAAAACAAGATAGAATGAAATACCGCAGTAAAATAAAGACCGAAATTTAACAAGAATGAAATCATAGAAGACAACAACTCAGTACACAGAGATAACAACATGGGATCTCCCGAGATACCATCTCGTAGTCCCAAACGTAAATGTGCAGTACAGGGGGATCTCCAGGAATACCGTTCCGTAGTCCCAAAGTAAATATGCAGTACACGGTGATCTCCCGGAATACCGTCCCGTAGTCCCAAAGTAAATATGCAGTACAAGAGAATCTCCCGGAATACCGTTCCGTAATCCCAAAGTAAATATGCAGTACAAGGGGATCCCGGAATACCGTTCCGTAGTCTCAAAGTAAATATGCAGCGCAAATAATAGAAATACAACTACATCTTGAAATCTTATGATTTAGACTAAGTACTAGTCAAGAAAAAAGCAGGAAATCACTAAGCATGCTGCACAGAGTTCAGATAAGCAATTAAGACACGTAGACATATTGTATTAGACTAAACATGATAGCTACACATATTGGAATAACTCAATTAAGAATGAAAATATATTAATACTCATAAAATGGTATAACTCAAAATAAAAAGGAAAACATGTTGCTGTTCAGTAAGAAAATCGAGTTTTTCCACAACTAGCATGTGTACGTACTCATCACCTCACGTACACGACTCTCATATATCAAAAACATAACAAATCCTACGGAGAGTTCCCCCGTACAAAGTTAGGCAAGCCACTTACCTCGAACAAGCTCAATCAATCGGTCACAATGCCTTTCCCACGAATATCCGGCTCTGAATGGCCCAAATCTAACCAAAAGCAATTACATATCATAAATACAACTATAATAGACTCATCTAATTAATGAAATCAACACTTTAACAAAAATTCCGAAATTAACTCAAAAATCGACTGTGGGGCTCACATCTCGGAATCGAGTAAACTTCACAAAATACGAACACCCATTCACTCACGAGTCTAACCATATAAAAATTACTCAAATCTGACCACAATTCCCCTTTCAAAACTTGAAATCTTTGTAGAAGAAGTTCTTCCAAAGTTTTTCCAATTTCAACCCCAAAATCCGAAATTAAATGATGAAATCAACCATAGATTAGTGAAATATAGTCATAAAAGAGTTCAGAATCGTTACCCAATCAATATCTCTGAAAATCCCTCAATACCTCGTCCAAATTACGAGCTCCCAACTCAAGTTTTTGATAAAAATGGCAAAACCCCCGTTTTTGGAGACTTTAACACTACCAAGTGATTCCTTAATCGCGATCGTGGAAATAGCCTCGCGATCGCGAAGAATAACTTTGCTGCCCCGGAAATTAACACTACGCAATCGCGTAACTCTCCACGCGAACGCGATGAAAAAGCTCCTCAGACTTACGCGATTGCGACTGACCTCACGCGGTCGCAAAGAACAACACCCAATTCCACTACTGCCTTATTTCTTCTTCGCGAACGCGGCTTAGCCCACGCGTTGGCGATGCATAACCTGACGAACCTACGCGATCGCGTCCTATTCTTGGCGAACACGAAGAGATAACCCAACTGGTCTCCCAATTATTATACGCGATCATGATGAAGGAAACCAGCTGCAGAACACCGGCAAAAACTGCTAACTCTTTAAGTCCAAAAATGACCCGTTGAGCATCCGAAACATGCCCGAGGCTCCTGGGACCCCAACCAAACATACCTATAAATCCTAAAATACCATACGAATTTAGTCGAGCCCTCAAATCACATCAAACAATGCTAAAAATCGTGAATCACCCTCCAATTCAAATCTTAAGAACTTGAAACTTCAACATTTTATAATTGATGCCGAAACCGACAAAACCACGTCCCATTGACCCCAAAATTTGCACACAAGTCATATTCAACACTACGGACCTACTCCAACTTCCGGAATCGTATTCCGACCTCGATATCAAAATTTTCACTATCGGTCCAAAATTCCAAAATTTCGATTTTTGCCATTTCAAGCCAAAATGAGCTACGGGACCCAAAAACACATTTCGGACATGCTCCTGTGCCCAAAATCACCCAACGGAGCTAACAAAATCGACAGAATTCCATTTAGGGACCGTCTTCATACAGTTCCAACTACGGTTCAAATTCTAATACTTAAGCTCTCATTTAGGGATTAAGTATCCCAAAACACTCCGAAACTCAAAACTAATTATCCCGACAAGTCGCAATAGCAGAAATAGATATAGGGAAAGCAGTTAATCGGGGTTCGGGGCCTAACTCTCAAAACAACAGTCGGGTCGTTACACTAACCATCGTCTGCAATTCATAATAATAACAATCAGTTAGAGTTCAGGTATATAGGACACAGATATATGCATGATAGTTGCAGGTCAGTTATGAAAAAAAATAGAAGAGGCAGTGCGGACTGCACAAAAGTGAGTGCGACCGTAGACTACCAAGTGCGGATCGCACAAAAGTCAGTGCGGCTGTAGACTGCCAAGTACGGATAACACAAAAGTGAGTGCGGCCGCACAACCCCAGGTTCAGACTACTGGGTCTCTGATCATTTAGCAGTGCAGACCATACAATTTTGACTGTGGACCGCATAATTTTCACTGCATACAACGTATATTTGAGTGCGGTCCGCACAATTCAAGCATACAGATGCCCTAACTTAGAGACTGCGGACCACACGAAAGTATGTGCGGCCGCATAATTTGGATTAATATGGCACTGCTTTACGATTCATATAAGTTTTGCAAGAATTAAACATGGCCCTAATAATCAAGCATGATTAGCTATTTACCCATACCCCAATTAACAATTATGAAGCTACCCACATGACTTTTAGCAATGATGACTAACTATTGACATTTTTAGGCATGAAATTAACCCTAGACAAAAGAACAAAACTAAGAGAAGATGAAAAATCTAAAGATGAAATGAACATACCAGTGATGGAGGATGCATATGAGAATCTAAGAGATGAAATGCTTGAAGTTTGAGAATTAGTGGGGGATGCAGTGTGTTTGCTTAGGGCTTGAAAATTCAGAGAATGTAAAGTGTAAAAAGTTGAGAAAAGCCATATTTATACTTTGACCCGTCGGTCCCAGAACTTACCTGAGTACGGCCTCACAAATTTTAGTACGGTCCACACTCATTACATGTTCCTTCGAAGACATTCTACGGACCGCACAAAAGTGAGTACGGCCATAGAATTTGTGCGGTCGCACTTTGTTAAGGATTTTTGACAGGCCAAACTTCAGAGAGCATGCAATTATGATATTCCATTTGTGCGACCGCACACAAAATTATGCGGCTGCAGAGTGATTGTGCGGTCCGCATAATTTTGGTATTGTCCGCACTTTTGTGACACTTAGCCAAATTTGTTTCTTGCACAGTCCCTGCAATGCACACCCATTCCTGCATACACTTCAAAACTAGTTGGCACAAAACAAAGCTATCTAACAAAGAATAAAAACAAGAAAAAGAAAAAGATACATGGGTTGCCTCCCAAGAAGCGCCTGATTTAACGTCGCGACACGATGTAAATTACCAATCATTTGAAATGAAGGACTGCCACAATGTGGCCATCATCAACCTTTCCAAGATTATGTTTAACCCGATGTCCATTGAATCTAAACATTTTGTCATTCTTATTTTTCAAATCTAAAGCACCAAAGGGGGTTACATTCACCACATCAAAGAGCCCCCTCCATTTTGACTTCAACTTGCCCGGAAACATCCGTAACCGAGAATTGAACAATATCACAAGATCACCCTCTTTAAATTCCTTGTTATGGATGTACTTATCATGGAGGTACTTCGTATTCTCCTTGTAAAGGTACGATCTTGTGTAGGCATGATACCGGAATTCATCAAGCTCATTCAATTGTGACACACTTAGATTTGCCGCGACATCCCTTTTAAGGTTCAACTTCTTCAAAGCCCACATGGCCTTATGCTCAAGTTCTACCGGAAGATGGCATGCCTTCCCGAACACTAACCGGTATGGATACATCCCGATCGGTATTTTATAGGTCATTCTATAAGCCCAAAGAGCATCATCAAGTTTTCTTGACCAATCCGTCCGGTTGGCATTGACTATCTTTGACAAAATACTCTTTATCTCCCGGTTGAAAACTTCAACTTGTCTGCTTTCTTGAGAATGGTAGGGGTTTGATACTTTGTGAGTAACACCATAATTCTTGAGTAAGGTATCAAAAGCCTCGTTGCAAAAATGCAAACCCCATCACTAATAATGGCTCTTGAGGTACCAAACCTCATGAAGATGTTCTTTTTCAAGAATGCCACCACACTCATTGCTTCATTGTTAGGCAAAGCAATGGCCTCAACCCATTTAGATACATAATCCACCGCAACTATAATGTAGGTATTTTCACATGAGCTAAAAAACGGACCCATAAAATCAATACCCCACACATCGAAAATATCTATCTCCAAAATGGTGGTGAGAGGGATTTTATTCTTCTTTGAGATCCCACCGTCCCTTTGGCATTCATCACACCGTTTGACAAGCTCACTAGCATCTTTGTGGAGAGTAGGCCAATAGAATCCACAACTTAAAACTTTTGCTGACGTTCTTACTACACCATGGTGACCACCATACGGTGAATAGTAGAAAGCCTCAAGAATACCCATTTGTTCTTCCTCCGGCACACATCGTCGGATCACACCATCGGTATATATTAGGAAAAGATACAGCTTATCCCAATAATAGTCAAGGAAATTTCGTTTGAGCTTCTTCCTTTGGTTTGAAGAGAACTCATTTGGTACAATGCAACTCACAAGATAATTGGCAAAGTCGGCGAACCATGGCATCCCGGTCAAAGAAATGGCAAGTAGTTGCTCGTCGGGAAATAAATCATTTATCTCAAGGCCATCATGTGGCATCCCCTCCTCTTCCAATCGGGACAAGTGGTCTGCCACTTGATTTTCACAACCCTTGCGGTCTTGAATCTCTAGATCAAACTCTTACAATATAAGTACCAACTGCATCAACCTTGCCTTATAATCCTTCTTGCTCATCAAATATTGAAGCGCCGCATAGTCGGTGTGAACAATCACATTTGTACCCATCAAGTATGGGCGGAACTTCTCCATAGTAAAGACAATAGCAATGAGCTCTTTTTTGGTCACTGTGTAGTTGACTTGGGCATCATTCATGGTCTTGCTTGCATAATAGACCGGATGGAAGATTTTATTGATATGTTACCCCAACACCGCTCCAACTGCCACATCACTAGCGTCGCACATGAGCTCAAAAGGCAAGCTCCAATCAGGTGCGGTAATAATAGGAGTAGTAGTCAACTTGAATTTAAGCAACTCGAATGCCTTCATGCAATCTTCATTGAAATGGAACTTGGCGTCCTTCTCCAAAAGTTTACACAAAGGGTTCACCACCTTAGAAAAATCCTTGATGAATCGGCGATAGAACCCCACATGACCCAAGAAGCTCCTCACTCCCGTCACGGATGTAGGGGAGTTTGGAGATCACTTCAACTTTGGACTTATCAACCTCACTACCATACTTTAAAATCTTGTGACCGAGGACATTTCTCCCAATTCAAAACCAAGTTAGTTTCCTCACATCTTGACAATACCTTGTCCAAGTTGTTCAAGCAATCATCAAAATAATTCCCAACGATGGAGAAATCGTCCATGAAGACCTCAAGAATATCTTCTACCATATCGGTGAAAATAGCCATCATACACCATTGAAAAGTCGTCGGTGCATTACATAACCCAAATGGCATCCTCGAGAATGCAAAGGTACCATATGGACAAGTGAAAGTGGTCTTCTCTTGGTCCTCATGAGCAATATGAATCTGATTGTAGCCGGAGTATCCATCTAGGAAGCAATAAAAAGCACGCCCAGCCAACCTATCCAACATTTGATCAAGAAATGTAAGCGGAAAATGATCTTTCCGAGTGACTTTGTTGAGCTTCCTATAGTCCACACACACTTTCCACCCGGTGACAGTTCTTGTGGGGATCAATTCATTCTTGTCATTAGTTATCACAGTCATGCCACCTTTCTTTGGGACACATTGCACCGGAGAAGTCCATGAGCTATTGGAAATGGGGTAAACAACCCCGGCATCCAACCACTTTATGATCTCCTTCTTCACTACCTCTAGCATTTCTTCATTCAATCTTCTTTGATGCTCCACGGAGGGTTTGGCATCCTCCTACAAAATAATTTTGTGCATGCAAAAGGCGGGGCTTATACCCCGAATATCCGCCAATGTCCAACCTATCGCCTTCTTCCTCTTTTAGAGCACCGCCAAAGTAGAATCTACCTGCACGTTAGTCAAGCAAGAGGAAGTAATAACAGGTAAAGTGGAATAAAGGCCAAGAAACTCATACTTGAGATATGAAGGCAAAGGCTTTAACTCCAAAGTGGGAGGCTCCTCGATTGAGGGCTTTGTTGGAGGAGTCTTCCGGTTCTCAAGATCTAAGGATAATTTTCGGGGTTCATAAGTATATGACTTCATTCCTTGCAAAGCATTGACACATTCCACAAAGCCTTCCTTCTCATCATTATCCTGATTGAGCAACACAACTTCCAAGGTATCCTCAACATTCATCACAGCATTAGCATCATCAACAATTACTTCGGTCACTAAATCCACGAATGAACAAACTTCATTCCTATTTGGTTGCCTCATCGATTTGCACACATGGAAAACCACATTTTCGTCACCCACTCGAAAAGTGAGCTCACCGTCTTCCACATCAACAAGAGCCTTCCCCGTAGCAAGGAAAGCTCTACCCAAGATAATAGGCACCTCGAAGTCAACCTCATAATAAACTTATCAACACAGACTAACACATCATCATATAATTCCCAATAGCCTCTTCATAGTCCGATCCACCATTTGCAACCTCATAG
Source organism: Nicotiana tomentosiformis (assembly GCF_000390325.3). Taxonomy (NCBI): domain Eukaryota; kingdom Viridiplantae; phylum Streptophyta; class Magnoliopsida; order Solanales; family Solanaceae; genus Nicotiana; species Nicotiana tomentosiformis. The sequence goes on from NC_090822.1 coordinate 122,289,392, forward strand.
ATATGGGTCTTGGTTGCTCAATTCCCAAAGTTTTGAACACAAAGTAGGGCATCAAGTTGATACTTGACCCCAAATCACATAAAGATTTGGCAAAGTCGGCGCTCCCAATAGTGTAAGGGATTGTGAAAGCACTCGGATCTTCTAATTTTGGAGCCATTGAGTGCACAATAGCACTCACTTGATGTGTTATCTTGATAGTTTCACAATTCATCAACCTCTTCTTGGTGACCAAGTCCTTCATGAATTTTGCATAACCCAGCATTTGTTCCAATGCCTCAACTAATGGTACATTGATAGACAAACTCTTCATCATGTCAATAAACTTTTTGAATTGGTTCTCACTATTTTGCTTTTCAAGCCTTTGAGGGTATGGAGGAGGAGGCATTGGCATTGGTGCCTTAGCCTTTGGCACTACCAGTTCCGGTATGTCAATTATGTGCTCCCTAGACAGGTTCACCTCTTCTTGCGTCTCCTCCACATTTTCATCAATATCAATTCTCATTTCGTCATTAGCTTAAACCACATTGCTTGTAATTTCATCTTCTTGAACTATAACATCATCATCCACAATTCTTCTTTGATTTGAGATGGTTGCATCTCCACCTTTTCCACTTCTAGTAATCACGGCCATAGCATGTCCCGTATTATTCCCCCTCTTTGGGTTCACCACCGTATCACTTGGTAGTGCCCCCTTAGTACTAGTGTTCAATGCTTGTGAGATTTGGCCAAGTTGAACCTCCAAATTGCAGATTGAAGTGTTGTGGGAGGCTAATTGAGCATCAGAGTCGGCATTTTCTCCATCATTTGTCTGAACATACTTTCAATCCGTCCCATCTCATTGTTAGAAGAGCTCGGGCTCGGGCCTTGAGAAAGATAAGGGGTGGATTGCTCGGTTGTTAGAACATCGGGGGACTTTAAAAACCCGACCCTCGGTTGTTGTTGTTGTTCCACCCTCCTTGATTACCTCCCCAATTACTTAGATTGTTGCCACCCCAATTGCCTTGGCTTCCTTGATTATTCCAATTACTTTGATTGTTGTTGGCACCACTCCAATTGCCTTGGTGGCCTTGGTTGTTCCAATTTCCTTGTGATCTCCATTGTTGTTGATTTTGAGCATTGTTTCTGTGACCTTGATAATTGTTGGCTTATTGCACTTCTTCTAGCTCATTATATGAATCACCTTAGAAATACCCACTATCATCTTGTATGAATTGTTCCGGACGGCTTTGCCCTTGTTGACCTTTTTACCGTCTCTTGTTCATCATCATATTTTGTACCTTCCATCGCATTCACTTATTTCAGCCCTTGAATTTTTTACAGTTGAGCTTTGGCCAATTGGTTCATTGTGGTTGTTAACTTTGTGATAGCTTGCCCATGATCATGTAGTTCCTTGTGTAGGTGAATGACATTGGGGTCACCTTGCGGAACATTGGCCCTACTTTGCCATGCCGATGAGGTATCTGCCATCTCATCCAAAATTTCACAAGCTTCGGCATAAGGTGTGTTCATGAAATTCCCGCCGGCAAGTTGATTTATCACACATTAATTTGTTGTGTTGATCCCCATGTAGAAGGTTTGTTGGATCATTGTCACGACCCAATTTCCCCTCCGTGTGACGTCATGACGGTACCTAGTCTCTACAACTAGGTAAGAATAACACTTTGCGGAATAATAAAATAAATTATAAATTTAACCAACTATTCAACAATACACAACAATCCCCAAAAACCGGACATCGTGAATCACAAACTACAGAAGGAAAAGTCTAGTGTCTCTATACATCAGAATCTAACAAGGAAGATACAGAATATAATGGACATGAGAAAGAGTAAAAGGGGACTCCGAGGTCTGCGGACGCGGCAGATATACCTTGAAGTCTCCAAAGCTGTCCCGGCTCACTGATAGTGCGGCTGATAAGGTGCACCTAGATCTGCACACGAAAAATATGTGCAGAGAGTAGCATGAGTACACCACAATGGTACCTAGTAAGTGCCAAGCCTAACCTCAGTCGAGTAGTGATGAGGTCAGGTCAAGGCCCTACCAGAGTAAATATAATAAATTAAACAGTAAAAGATATAAGTAAAAATTTACGGTAATACAGTTAAAGAAATTCTCGAAAATTTAACAGTTAAAGGAGCCCTCGGCTCAGAACAAAGTAAACACAATGGGGAATCTTCCGGAATGCCGTCCCGTAGTTCCGAAAGAATATGCAATACAGGGGGATATCCCGAAATACGTCCGTAGTCCCAAAGTAAATATGCAGTGCTGGGGGATCTCCCGGAATACATCCGTAGTTCCAAAGTAAATATGCAGTGCTGGGGGATCTCCCGAAATACGTCCGTAGTCCCAAAGTAAATATGCAATGCTGGGGGATCTTCCGGAATACGTCCGTATTCCCAATTTAAATATGCAATGCAAGATACAATGACAGGTATGGCCTCAAATTATACAGTTTACACTAATCACAGATAAGGAAAAATAGGGATTTCACTAAATATGGCACACAGAATGTCAATTAGGCAGTTAAAACACGTAAGCATGCTTTTCTAGTCTAAACTAAACAATTAAACATTATTAGTGCAATTTAATAAGAGAAACCATTTATGATTTAAAAAGGATAAACAAGATTTTTGCAATAATAGCCCGTATATGTACTCATCACCTCACGTACACGGTGCCCACACACCAAATAATATCAAAATATCCTAAGGGGAAAGTCCCCAACATAAGGTTAGGCAAGCCACTTACCTCGAACCAAGCTCAATCAATCGGTCACAATGCCTTTCCCACGAATATTCGGCTCTGAATGACCCAAATCTAGCCAAAAGCAATTACATATCATAATACAACCATAATAGACTCATCTAATTAATGAAATCAACATTTTAACAAAAAATCCGAAATTAACTCAAAAATAGCCCGTGGGACCCACGTCTAAAAGTCGCAAAATACGAACACCAGTTCACTCACGAGTTTACTCGTACCAAAATTGCTCAAATCTAATACCAAAATCACGATCAAAACCCCAAAATTCGGCCTAAGAATTTTTCTCAAATTTTCACCCCAAATCCAAAATTTAACGATGAATTCAAGCATAGATTAGTGTAATATAACCATAAAGGAGTTAAGAATCGTTACCCAATCTATATCTCTAAAAATCCCTCAATCCCTCGTCCAAAATCCGAGCTCCCAACTTAAGTTTTTGATAAAAATGGCATAACCTCCGTTTTTGGAACTTTAATAGTGCCCAGACGCGTCTTTTTTCGCGAATGCGGCCACACCCTCGCGTTCGCGAAGTACAATTTACTTCAGCCCAAAAATCCTCCATCGCGAACGCGATGCACATGTCACGAATGCGAAGACCACTCAGCTTGACCCATCACGAACGCGGGATCTCCATCGCGAACATGAAGCACGAAATCTCCCATGCCTCCAGTTCTTCTTCGCGAACGCGAGGACCATGTCGTGAACGCGTAGCTTCGAGGTTCCACACCTTCGCGAACGTGAGAGAGACATCGCAGACATGAAGAGTAATTCAGCTGCCCTTCCTAGATACCTTACGTGAACGCGAGGACTCCCTCGCGAACGCGATGAAGAAAATGCCTGCAACAGAACACTAGACATCTGCTATCTTCCAAAGTCCAAAAGTGATCCGTTAAGCATCCGAAACTCACCCGAGGCCACCGGGACCTCAACCAAACATACCAACAAGTCCTAAAAAACTATACGAACTTCGTCGAGCCTTCAAACCACGTCGAACAATACCAAAATCATGAATTAAGCACGGATTCAAGCCTAAGAATTTAAAATTTTCCAAATTCTACAAACGATGCCGAACCACATCAAATCTAGTCGTAATGACCTCAAATTTTAAACACAGGTCACAATTGACATTACAAACCTACAGCCACTTTCGGAATTCCATTCCGAGCTCGATAACAAAATTTCCACTATCGGCCGAAATCGCCGAAAAACTAACTTTCGCCAATTCATGCTTAAATCTACTACAGACCTCCAAAACACATTACAGACGCACTCCTAACCCCAAAATCACTCAGCGGAGCTAAAGGAGTCGACGGAATTTTATTCCGGATCCGTCTTCACACAGTTCCAATTACGGTCCAAACTCTAAGGCTTAAACTCACAACTAGGGACTAAGTGTCCCAAAACTCCCCGAATTCCATAACCAAACACTCCGGCAAATCCCAAAAGCTGAAACAAATATGGGGAGAGTAGATATTAGGGGATCGGGTCTCAAATTCTCAAAATGACCGGCCGGGTCGTTACAATCATGGCCTCGGTCATATCATTATTTGAGCACTCTTTAACCATGGCATGATATCTTTCCCAAATCTAATGCAATGGCTCATTGGGCTCTTGCTTTAACACTAGAATTTCATCCTGTATTGCAACCATGTGCCCCGGAGAGAAGCATTTGGCAATGAAGTTTTTGGCCAACTCATTCCATGTATGGATGGAATGATTGGGAAATCTCTTTAGCTAGTTCAATGCTTTTTCCCGTAAAGAAAAAGGAAATAGCCTCAACCCCAGCGCGTCCACAAAAACATTGGTTTGCTTGCTCCCCCAACAAGTATTAACGAACCCCTTGAGATGCTTGTAAGCGTTTTGATTTGGTACTCCAGTGAAGAATCCATGTTGCTCAAATAGTGTAAGCATCACATTGGTGATTTAGAAGTTGCTCGCCCTAATGTGGGGCGGGACTATAGCACTTGCATAACCCTTGTTCGGCAACACCCGTTGCGCTGCTGCTCTTGGTGGAGGTGGGGGAGGGACGAGAACAGTATCATTAGGCGGTCGGCCTCGCCTATTTGCTTGAGGTTCGGGAAGAACCCCATCTCCTTGATCATCGTCCACTTCCTCCCCCAATGGCAAATTACCAATGGGCTCGTTGTTGAGATCCATTATTCCATTATCGTACCTATAAGCAATTCAAAAATAAAATTAGTCACTCAGAAGGAAAAGAAGACAAATCACACAAAATCTTAGATGTATAGCTAAATCCATTTAACTCCCCGGATACGGTGCCAAAAATTGATGTCGCCGAAACTCACACCACAAATATAGGTAGTGAGGCGGTCGAAGCAATAATAAAACCCAACGCAAGTCGGGGTCGAATCCTCAAGGAGTTAAAATTGGGATTAGGTATGTATTTAGTGTAATTGTACAATATGCCTTAGATTACACTTTCACATTCTTGTTTGTTGTTTCTACTTCTACTTTAAACTATTGCTTGCAATTATAAAACTAGAAGATAATTTTTTTGGTTTTGGTTATTTTCCAAATGATAAAAGATCTAGGGTCGTGACTTCCACCTAGGTGGTTACCTAATGGGTTGAAAACTCTAGGACAAGCCTGATTGGCCGGGGTTGTAATATAGCAATCACACGCAATTACCCACTCTATACCTCTCAGTAGTTTGAGTGGTTTTTCCCAATTTGACTTTCTCAAGTCCAAATGGGTATTGCACAAAATAAGTGATAACTGCTCAAGTCGGGTCTTACTATCTCTAGATTCAACCCTTTAATTGGGGCTATCAATTTATTGAGTTCACCCCAATTTCTTGTTAGCCAAGTTTTTCTAGACGTAGTCTCTCTTTCTCAAGTAGAAACTAAGTCAATTAGGCATGAATCAATATTTGAAATCAGTAATTATTGAATTCAAGCAAGAACTAGGCTAAATATCACTAACTCAATCACAAACATGTCCTAAATCAAGCATCCATTAAGTACCCAAACTAGAGTTGGGCCACTGCCCTAGTTATAAATTTAGCTACTCATGAAAAATGAAGAAATACAAGAAGAAATTTAGTTATAATGCATAATAATTGATTAGGGAAAAAAAATCTAATGTTTAGAAGCTAATCTAGTACAATATTACTCAAAACAGTAAAGAAAAATGGCTCAGGTGCTCTCTCCAAAACAAAACTTACCCTAAAATTGACAAACAATTCTATTTATACTAAGCTGAAAATATCTAACAAAAATGCCCCTGCGGAGGTTGTGCGGCCACATAATTATGTGTGCGGTGCGCACAACGAGACTTGGCTTGACAAGTTCCAGTCCTTCGATCGCACAATTCTGGATTGCGGCCGCACTCCTTCAACTACTGCGGACCGCACATCTGTGAGTGTGGCCGCACTCTTGATTATGCGGCCGCACAAAAATGGTGCAGTCCGCATTTCTTCTTGAACTTGAAGTCCCATCTCTCTGATCTTTGTCTTCTGGGGACTGCATAATATTGAGTGTGGCCGCACTTAACACTCTGCGGTCGCACAATTATGGTGCGGTCCGCACTCCTTCAGCTTGCCCAAAACCAACTCTCTAAATCTCCTCTTCTGCAGCCGCACAATATTTGTGCGGTTCGCATACTCTGAAGAAGAACTGACATGGCTCTTCCTTTGTTTTGCGGCCACACTCAGTATTGTGTGGTCCGCATTGTGGGCCTTTTGCCTTGTTTTGATCCTTATCCACTTTTGACTCCTTTATGAGTTGATTTTGACTCCTTTGGCTCACTTCCCAATGTTCCTGTACAAAAGCACATTTTATTAATTTTCGGGAATACCTTTAAATATTTTTGAGCTAAAACGCAAGTAAAAGAGAGCAAATAAGCGGTCAAAATCCCTACTTATCACACATATTAATATAATAATATATTTCAAGATATTGTACTATAATAGAATTATATAAAACAAACATATAAAGAAAAAATCAAAATGATCACATAATACACATGCATAAAGGAAAATTAAAAAAATTCAAGATACTATACTATTCTACTACTACTAAAGAAAAATTAAATAGTGTACGAATTAAATTTAGCTAATACAACCAAAAAATATTCTAACAAACATATGATACCAGTATAGTATATAGCTATACCACCAGGGTATACAATTGTACGCAAAGAGTTTAAAAAATATTTTTTTAATTTAATTATTAAACTGAAATAATATCAGTAAATTATATACTGTTAAATTATATATTATATACTAAAATACTATACAATATATCAAAATAATATCTTGTATTCTTCATTCAACATTATACTATTATGGTATATTGTATACTATTACATTATATTGTTGTAGTATATTGCATACTATTATAGTATACTATTACAGCATATTATATACTATAACAATATATTGTTGCAGTGTATCTATATACTCCTACAATATATTATATACTGTAGCGGTATACTATTGGGTAACTGTGTTTTTCGATTTTCAGCAGAAAAATTTGATCTCAATCACATCAAATCAGCTCCAAATGCGATCAAATTTCAGTATAAACTTCCAGAAGGTACTATAAGCAATATTTAATAACACCTACTTTGGATTAAATAAGAAATATTCAAAATAAAAATTTTAAATTCAATACCTTCAAGCCCAACAATTGCGGATATTCAAATACACACAAATATTCAGATTTGTGAAGCTTACTCGATGGTACTATAAGCAATATTTCATAGCACCCACTTCGAATCAAACAATAAATATTCAACATAAAATTAAAAATTCATGGAATTCAAGCTCAACAATGGTGGGTCTTCATACACACACAAAAATTAGATTTGGAAACTTTAATATATTAAGTAATCGTATGTGCTACTTAAAATAAAGAAAGACCAAATTATTTAGTTATCAAATCGTAATAGCTACTAATTAAGCTTGAAAAAATGAAGCTGGATGTCTTAATATTTTGTACTTCAAATGCGAAGGCAAATATGTACCGCAACATGAGCGAAGGTAGTTTATTGGATTATTGAGTTGATTTCATACTTTTTTACAAAGAGAAAGCTAGGGAGTTTTATTAAAAGGAAAAATGCACTGTTTGGTATGTTGAGTAAAACAAATTCAAGGAAGAAAGAGGAATGGGTAGCCGGGAAATAGATTTGGATCAAATAGGTAGAAATTGTAAATAATTTTTAAATGAGCAAAAACGGGTAATTAGTTTGTGCCTCATAGGTAGGTTGTGTAGTTTCCTCTTAAATTAAGGATTTTTATTTTCCTATACACTATTTGAAACTTTATTACCCTCCATACACAAGTTTCAATTTAATTACATAGGCATATATAATTTACCAATTATATACACTTTAGAAATTAAATGAGTATCCTTTTATATTAAGAATTGAATAAAGAATCAATTATTTCTCATCCTTATTCTCTCTCCCTCATGCGCTCTCTCTCTATCTCCGTCTCTCTCTCTCTCTCTCTCTCTCTCTCTCTCTCTCTCTTGCGCTCTCTCTCTGCCTCTCAATCTTTCTTTCTTTGTTCTTTCCCCAATATTTCTTCCTTTGATGTACTATATTTTTTATCCTTTCATGTTGTATATATTTTTAATGGAATTCATCAATGGATTTCAATCGTTTTATTATAGAGTTTTAACTTAGCAACTTCCTTTCATGTTGCACAATTGGTGTTCAAATTAAAATTGTCAATCAATAAATTTTGAAGGTGTTTGACTCTCCATCATTGACAACCATTAAAAAACTTTGAAGCTTTGAATTCGAATTTGGGTTTTCAAAAACCATTATTTGTTTGGATTAGGTGTTGTTGCAAATAATTAGGAATATTGTTAGGAGTTTATATCTCAATTTTGAGGGTGTTTGGTGAAGATTCGACTTGTTTTTGGCTGAGTTTTAGATTGAAACTCGAAGAAGAAGAATAAGAACACACGACATACAATATACTTACGAAATTGTAGTAACATTGTAGTATAATTGTATGTAAGTTGTCTTCTGTTGTAGTTATATATATATTTTAATTTGAATGTTGTATGAAAGTTGAAAAATAGTTGTATACTGTATGAATCGTTGTATAAAATTTGTATTTGAGTTATCAATACAATCTTTCTACATAAAGTTATTCATGTGTATCAAAATTGTATTAAGAGAGAAAGTTTTGATTGGAATTTTAGAGAGCAAGAACACACACCACATACAAAATACATATAAATCAGATACAAAATATACAAAAAGATATATTGTATAAAATTTATATAAAAATTGTATTTAAGTTGTATGATGTTGTAGATGTATTTTAACTGGGTGAAAATAATGTATGAAAGTTATAGATAAGTTGTAAATAAGTATATATTATATAATTAGTTGTATGAAATTTATTTTTAGTATGTATGTTGTTGTAAATATATCAATTTGTATTAAATTTGTGTGTTGATGTACCTTCAAATTATA